>NC_092726.1:1945387-2067887 GCF_047496885.1 Scyliorhinus torazame
GAGTGAAGGAGCTGCCGTGACACTTGGAGAGCGCGGCTGGAGGGGCCATTTTTCCAATCACAATCCGGGCCTCCCAGGTGGGTTACAAAACTCTGCGAGCACCACTGGCGGAAGAGAATAGCGAGGGAAGTGTTCCGGCTAAAGTTTCCCTTCTGTCATGATATTCAGGTAAACATCATGGTGCAAACACACATACACACTGATGGACAGATCAACGGACCAATCAATACACACACAACATCGCAGCCAATCACAGGCAAGAGCAGACACACTATAAAACGGGGAACACGACAATTCCAGCAGGAGACAGCTCGGGGCACAGAGCTCACAGCAAGCCACTCGGACATCCACCATGTGCTGAGTGCCTCTCCAAGATAGTGTTAGGGCTGGGTCCACAGGTTAGAGGGTAATGAACGAACCACAGTAACCAGTTTACAAATGTTAATACTGTTAGTAATAAAACAGAGTTGTACCTTCCGCAACCGTGTTGGCTCGTCTGTGTAGCGGAGCACCCAACACGACACCTTCCACCTGCACCTTGTACTTGCGTAACTGACTGAGCTCTTCCTTTGGAACCTGTCTATTCCCAGCATCGTGGTGTTAACCTTTTACTCTACATCTCCCCCCAGGTTTTGTTCCCAACAATATTTATATCTTCCTGCATCTCCCTCAAAGTCTCAGACTTCACGGGGCTAATCTCTTTCTGAAGTTGGGGACCTGCTGGATGGCTGTCGAGCTTTGTTACTTGTTCTTTCTCTACAGGATCTGAGTAGCAAGCCCATGTTGATCAGGCTTCACTGAGGCCAGCACTCCCTGTCCATCACTAATTGCTCCTTCAGAAGGCGGTGCTGAGCTGCCTCCTTAAACCCGCTGTAGTCCGCGCGGTGTAGGTACACCCACTGTGCTGTTAGGGAGGGAGTTCCGGGACTTTGACCCAGCGACAGTGGAGGAAAGGAGATATATTTCCAGGTCAGGGTGGTGAATGGCCTGGAGGGGAACCTCCAGGTGGAATGTTTGTGGGAGGGGTGCAAGTATTGTTTTGTCCTGGGTAGTTTCAATCAAGCTTCTTCTTGAGTGTTGTTGGAGCTGCACTCATCCAGGCAAGTGGAGAGTATTCCATCACACTCCTGACCTGTGCCTTGTAGATGGTGGACAGGCTTTGGGGGGTCAGGAGGTGAGTTACTCGCTGTAGGATTCCAACCTTTGATCTGCTCCAGCCACCGTATTAATGTGGCTGGGTCCGGTTGAGTTTTTGGTCAGTGGTAACCCCCAGGATGTTGAGTGGGGGATTCAGCGATGGTAGCCACAGTATTAATGTGTCTGGGTCCGGTTGAGTTTTTGGTCAGTGGTAACCCCCAGGATGTTGAGTGGGGGATTCGGTGATGTTTTTGGTTTGAAAAATACTTTTATTCAACATTTTTACCTAAACAGTGCCCAACGACCCCCTCCCCCCATGGCAGCAACCAGGTCTCCAAAGGGCAAAATGAACAAGCCCCATCGCTGGTGGAACCCACCATCCATCCCCTCCGAGCAAACTTTACCTTTAGCAGCTACCCCAGCCACATCGAGGCACTAGGGGGAGAATCTGACCTCCACCCCAACAGGACCCGCCTGCGAGCGATCAACGAGGCTAAGACGTCTGCCCCCGCTCCCGTCTGTAACTCCGGCTGGTCCGACACACCGAATATGCCTCTAGGCTCCTCTAATCGGCTCGCTCCACCTCCGTCCGCTCCTAAAACTCCCTCACCCTCGACTCATCCTCTGATAGGGCAGTAATTGGCTGGTTGAATTTGTCCTGTTTCTTGTGTACAGGACACACCTGGGTAATTTTCCACATTGCCGGGTAGATGCCAGTGTTGTAGCTGCACTGGAATAGCTTGGCTAGGGGCGCGGCAAGTTCTGGAGCACCAGTGTGCTGTAATATTGTCAGGGCCCAGAGCCTTTGCAATATCAGTGCCTTCAGCTGTTTCGTTAATTCGAATTGGCTACAGGTTCTGGATTCTGTGCGACATCGAGGTTTAATGATTTCTTTCTATTCGTACTTCAGTTTTACCATGTGTTGGCCTGTGACGCTCAGTGTCGTCCCACTTGGGATTCTGTAAATTGATGAAGAGTGTGATGTCCTGAAGCCAAAAATCTGCCCCTCTCTAATTTAAACGCTATTTCCATCGGACCTCGCCATGCCTGTGAAAACTGCTTTACTTTGCTCAGCGAGCTCGCTCTGTCTCAGGATGTGTGCTGCCTCGATTAGTTATAATCTCTCGTTTGCAGGAAATCTGATAGTTGGGGTCTTAAGAGTTTAATCTATTTGATCACCGATCAATTATTCCTTTAACAATTGCAATTTTCTGCCGGCGTTATAGATCCTTGATGAGTGAATCCATGCTTTCATTTGGTCCTTGTTTTCACGTGTTAAATTTTGTTCTCTGATTCAATTTTTGCAAAGACTGAAATCTGAATGAAATGTCTGCAGGACTGCCTGGTCCCTGTCTCACTGTTAAATCATCAACAATAGCTCCAACTACATTGAGTAACGTACTGACTCGGTCCTTTTGTTCTTTTCTGTGCAAACCGGAAATGGCTCTCCAAACCTCCTTTCTCCAGTTGTCCCAAGGGTCAGCCTGTCTCCAGCCTCATGGTGCATTGGGGAAGTTAAGACTGCTTGTGAAGAGAAAAGGAGGCGGAGAGGAGGTTCAAAATCACGAGGGATCTGGACCGAGCAGGTGGGGAAAAACTGTTCCCGCTTGTGAAAAGATGGAGAACGCGAGAGCACAGAGTTTGGGTGTTGGGTAACAAAAGCAACAGCGACACGAGGAAAAATCTTTTGCACACGAGGTGCTGCCTGAGAGTGAGGTAGGGGCAGGTTCAATCAAAGCATTTAAAAGTGAAGTCGACACTTACCTAAAAAAGAGAGTGCGGGGGGGACGGGGAAAGGTGCGGGGGGGACGGGGAAAGGTGCGGGGGGGGACGGGGAAAGGTGCGGGGGGGGACGGGGAAAGGTGCGGGGGGGGACGGGGAAAGGTGCGGGGGGGGACGGGGAAAGGTGCGGGGGGGGGACGGGGAAAGAGGGGGGGGGGAAAGGTGCGGGGGGGGCGGGGAAAGGTGCGGGGGGGGGGCGGGGAAAGGTGCGGGGGGGGGACGGGGAAAGGTGCGGGGGGGACGGGGAAAGGTGCGGGGGGGGCGGGGAAAGGTGCGGGGGGGGCGGGGAAAGGTGCGGGGGGGGGACGGGAAAGGTGCGGGGGGGGGGACGGGAAAGGTGCGGGGGGGGGGAAGGGGGGGAAAAGGTGCGGGGGGGAAGGGGGGGAAAAGGTGCGGGGGGGAAGGGGGGGAAAAGGTGCGGGGGGACACGGGGGGGAAAAGGTGCGGGGGACACGGGGGGGAAAAGGTGTGGCGGGACACGGGGGGGAATAAGGTGCGGGGGACACGGGGGGGGGGGAGGTGCGGGGGGGACACGGGGGGGGGGGAAGGTGCGGGGGGACACGGGGGGGGGGGGGAAGGTGTGGGGGGACACGGGGGGGGAAAAGGTGTGGCGGGACACGGGGGTGGAAAGGTGCGGGGGGGACATGGGGGGGAAGGTGCGGGGGGACACGGGGGGGGGGGGGAAACGTACGGGGGGGGAAAGGTGCGGGGGGACACGGGGGGGGGGGGAAAGGTGCGGGGGAAGGTGCGGGGGTCACGGGGGGGGAAGGTGCGGGGGGACACGGGGGGGGGGGGAAGGTGCGGGGGGACACGGGGAGGGGGGGAGAAAAGGTGCAGGGGACACGGGGGGGGGGGGAGAGAAAAGGTGCGGGGGACACGGGGGGGGGGGGGAAAGGTGCGGGGGTCACGGGGCGGGGGGGAAAGGTGCGGGGGGACACGGGGGGGGGGAAGGTACGGGGGGGGGAAAGGTGCGGGGGGACACGGGGGGGAAAGGTGCGGGGGGGACACGGGGGGGGGGGACACGGGGGGGTAAAAGGTGCGGGGGGACACGGGGGGGGGGGGGAAAGGTGCGGGGGGACACCTGGGGGGGGAGAGAAAAGGTGCGGGGGGACACGGGGGGGGAGGAAAGGTGCGGGGGTCACGGGGCGGGGGGGGAAAGGTGCGGGGGGACACGGGGGGGGGGGGGAAGGTACGGGGGGGAAAGGTGCGGGGGGACACGGGGGGGAAAAGGTGCGGGGGACGCGGGGGACACGGGGGGGTAAAAGGTGCGGGGGGACACGGGGGGGGGGGGAAAGGTGCGGGGGGACACTGGGGGGGGGGGAAAGATGCGGGGGGACACGGGAGGGGGGGGAAGGTGCGGGGGTCACGGGGGGGGGGAAGGTGCGCGGGTCACGGGGGGGGGGGAAGGTGCGGGGGGACACGGGGGGGAGAAAAGGTGCGGGGGGACACGGGGGGGGGGAGAAAAGGTGCGGGGGACACGGGGGGGGGGGAGAAAAGGTGCGGGGGACACGGGGGGGGGAAGGTGCGGGGGTACACGGGGGGGGAAGGTGCGGGGGGACACGGGGGGGGGGGGAAGGTGCGGGGGGACACGGGGGGGGGGGGGGAAGGTGCGGGGGGACACGGGGGGGAAGGTGCGGGGGGGGGGGAAGGTGCGGGGGGACACGGGGGGGGGGGGGAGAAAAGGTGCAGGGGGACACGGGGGGGGGGGGGAGGTGCGGGGGGACACGGGGGGGGGGGGAGGTGCGGGGGACACGGGGGGGGGGGGGAAGGTGCGGGGGGACTCGGGGGGGGGGGGAAGGTGCGGGGGGACACGGGGGGGGGGAGGTGCGGGGTGACGGGGATGGAGGAAAGGTGCGGGGGGGGGAAGGTGCGGGGTGACACGGGGTGACGGGGATGGAGGAAAGGTGCGGGGTGACACGGGGTGACGGGGAGAGGTGCAGGGTGACACGGAGGGACGGGGAAAGGTGCAGGGTGACACGGGGGGACGGGGAAAGGTGCAGGTGACACGGGGGGACGGGGAAAGGTGCAGGGTGACACGGGGGGACGGGGAAGGTGCAGGGTGACTGGAAAGGTGCAGGGTGTCACGGGGGGGACGGGAAAGGTGAGGGTGACTGGGAAAGGTGCAGGGTGTCACGGGGGAACGGGGAAAGGTGCAGGGTGACACGGGGGGACGGGGAAAGGTGCAGGGTGACTGGGGAAAGGTGCAGGGTGACACCGGGGGAAAGGTGCAGGGTGACTGGGAAAGGTGCAGGGTGATATGGGGGACGGGGAAAGGTGCACGGTGACACGGGGGGACGGGGAAAGGTGCAGGGTGACTGGAAAGATGAAGGGGGACACGGGGGGACGGGGAAAGGTGCAGGTGACTGGGAAAGGTGCAGGGTGACACGGGGGGGGGATAGGGAAAGGGTGCAGGGTGACTGGGAAAGGTGCAGGGTGACACGGTGCAGGATGACACGGGGGGACCGGGAAAGGTGCAGGGTGACACGGGGTGACTGGGAAAGGTGCAGGGTGACTGGGAAAGGTGCAGGGTGACACGGGGGGACGGGGAAAGGTGCAGGGTGACTGGAAAGGTGCAGGGTGACACGGGGGGGGGGGAAGGTGCAGGGTGACTGGAAAGATGCAGGGTGACTGGGAAAGGTGCAGGGTGACGGGGAGAGGTGCAGGGTGACACGGGGGGATGGGAAATGGTGCAGGGTGACTAGGAAAGGTGCAGGGTGACACGGGGGGACGGGAAAGGTGCAGGGTGACAGGGAAAGGTGCAGGGTGACACGGGGGGACAGGGGAAAGGTTGCAGGGTGACTGGGAAAGGTGCAGGGTGACACGGGGGGGACGGGGAAAGGTGCAGGGTGACACGGGGGGACGGGGAAAGGTGCAGGGTGACACGGGGTGACTGGGAAAGGTGCAGGGAGACACGGGGGGGGGGGGGGGAAGGTGCAGGGTGACTGAGAAAGGTGCAGGGTGACTGGGAAAGGTGCAGGGTGACACGGGGGGACGGGGAAGGGTGCAGGGTGACACGGGGGGGGGGGGAAGGTGCAGGGTGACTGGGAGAGTGCAGGGTGACTGGGAGAGGTGCAGGGTGACTGGGAGAGGTGCAGGGTGACTGGGAGAGGTGCAGGGTGACTGGAGAGGTGCAGGGTGACGGGGAGAGGTGCAGGGTGACACGGGGGTTGGGGGGGGGGAAGGTGCAGGGTGACTGGGAAAGGTGCAGGGTGACTGGGAGAGGTGCAGGGTGACTGGGAGAGGTGCAGGGTGACTGGGAGAGGTGCAGGGTGACTGGGAGAGGTGCAGGGTGACTGGGAGAGGTGCAGGGTGACTGGGAGAGGTGCAGGGTGACGGGGAGAGGTGCAGGGTGACGGGGAGAGGTGCAGGGTGACGGGGAGAGGTGCAGGGTGACGGGGAGAGGTGCGGGGTGACACGTGGGGGACGGGGAAAGGTGCGGGGTGACACGTGGGGGACGGGGAAAGGTGCGGGGTGACACGTGGGGGACGGGGAAAGGTGCGGGGTGACACGTGGGGGACGGGGAAAGGTGCGGGGTGACACGTGGGGGACGGGGAAAGGTGCGGGGTGACACGTGGGGGACGGGGAAAGGTGCGGGGTGACACGTGGGGACGGGGAAAGGTGCGGGGTGACACGTGGGGGACAGGGAAAGGTGCGGGATGACACGGGGAAAGGTGCAGGGTGACACGGTGCAGGGTGACACGGGGGGACGGGGAAAGGTGCAGGGTGACACGTGGGGGGGGGAAAGGTGCCGGGTGACTGGGAAAGGTGCAGGGTGACACGGGGGGACGGGGAAAGGTGCAGGGTGACACGGGGGGACGGGGAAAGGTGCAGGGTGACTGGGAAAGGTGCAGGGTGACGGGGAAAGGTGCAGGGTGACACGGGGGGACGGGGAAAGGTGCAGGGTGACTGGGAAATGTGCAGGGTGACTGGGAAATGTGCGGGGGGACGGGAAAGGTGCAGGGTGACGGGGAAAGGGCAGGGTGACACGGGGAGGGGGGGGGAAGGTGCAGGGTGACTGGGAAAGGTGCAGGGTGGCACGGGGTGACTGGGAAAGGTGCAGGGTGACACGGGGGGATGGGGAAAGGTGCAGGGTGACACGGGGGGACGGGGAAAGGTGCAGGGTGACACGGGGAAAGGTGCAGGGTGACCCGGGGAAAGGGCAGGGTGACACTGGGTGACTGGGAAAGGTGCGGGGTGACACGGGGAAAGGGCAGGGTGACACTGGGTGACTGGGAAAGGTGCGGGGTGACACGGGGAAAAGGGCAGGGTGACACGGGTGACTGGGAAAGGTGCAGGGTGACTGGGAGAGGTGCAGGGTGACTGGGAGAGGTGCAGGGTGACTGGGAGAGGTGCAGGGTGACTGGAGAGGTGCAGGGTGACTGGGAGAGGTGCAGGGTGACTGGGAGAGGTGCAGGGTGACTGGGAGAGGTGCAGGGTGACTGGGAGAGGTGCAGGGTGACTGGAGAGGTGCAGGTGACTGGGAGAGGTGCAGGTGACGGGGAGAGGTGCGGGGTGACGGGGAGAGGTGCGGGGTGACGGGGAGAGGTGCGGGGTGACACGGTGGGGTCGGGGGAAAGGTGCAGGGTGACTGGGAAAGGTGCAGGGTGACACGGGGAAAGGTGCGGGGTGACACGGGGAAAGGTGCGGGGTGACACGGGGAAAGGTGCGGGGTGACACGGGGAAAGGTGCGTGGTGACACGGGGAAAGGTGCGGGGTGACACGGGGAAAGGTGCGGGGTGACACGGGGAAAGGTGCGGGGTGACACGGGGAAAGGTGCGGGGTGACACGGGGAATGGTGCGGGGTGACACGGGGAAAGGTGCGGGGTGACACGGGGAAAGGTGCGGGGTGACACGGGGAAAGGTGCGGGGTGACACGGGGAAAGGTGCGGGTGACACGGGGAAAGGTGCGGGGTGACACGGGGAAAGGTGCGGGGTGACACGGGGAAAGGTGCGGGGTGACACGGGGAAAGGTGCGGGGTGACACGGGGAAAGGTGCGGGGTGACACGGGGAAAGGTGCGGGGTGACACGGGGAAAGGTGCGGGGTGACACGGGGAAAGGTGCGGGGTGACACGGGGAAAGGTGCGGGGTGACACGGGGAAAGGTGCGGGGTGACACGGGGAAAGGTGCGGGGTGACACGGGGAAAGGTGCGGGGGTGACACGGGGAAAGGTGCGGGGTGACACGGGGAAAGGTGCGGGGGGACACGGGGAAAGGTGCGGGGGGGACACGGGGAAAGGTGCGGGGGGACACGGGGAAAGGGGAAGGTGCGGGGGTCATGGGGCGGGGGGGGGGAAAGGTGCGGGGGGACACGGGGGGGGGGGGGGGGAGAAAAGGTGCGGGGGGACACCGGGGGGGGGGAGGTGGGGGGGGACACGGGGGGGGGGGGGAAGGTGCGGGGGGACACGGGGGGGGGGGGGGAAGGTGCGGGGTGACACGGGGTGACGGGGATGGAGGAAAGGTGCGGGGGGGGAAGGTGCGGGGTGACGGGGATGGAGGAAAGGTGCGGGGTGACACGGGGTGACGGGGAGAGGTGCAGGGTGACACGGAGGGACGGGGAAAGGTGCAGGGTGACACGGAGGGACGGGGAAAGGTGCAGGGTGACACAGGGGGACGGGGAAAGGTGCAGGGTGACACGTGGGGGACGGGGAAAGGCGCGGGGTGACACGTGGGGGACGGGGAAAGGTGCGGGGTGACACGTGGGGGACGGGGAAAGGTGCGGGGTGACACGGGGAAAGGTGCAGGGTGACACGGTGCAGGGTGACACGGGGGGACGGGGAAAGGTGCAGGGTGACACGTGGGGGGGGGAAAGGTGCCGGGTGACTGGGAAAGGTGCAGGGTGACACGGGGGGACGGGGAAAGGTGCAGGGTGACTGGGAAAGGTGCAGGGTGACGGGGAAAGGTGCAGGGTGACACGGGGGGACGGGGAAAGGTGCAGGGTGACTGGGAAATGTGCAGGGTGACTGGGAAATGTGCGGGGGGACGGGGAAAGGGCAGGGTGACACGGGGAGGGGGGGGGGAAGGTGCAGGGTGACTGGGAAAGGTGCAGGGTGACACGGGGTGACTGGGAAAGGTGCAGGGTGACACGGGGGGATGGGGAAAGGTGCAGGGTGACACGGGGGGACGGGGAAAGGTGCAGGGTGACACGGGGTGACTGGGAAAGGTGCAGGGTGACACGGGGGGATGGGGAAAGGTGCAGGGTGACACGGGGGGACGGGGAAAGGTGCAGGGTGACACGGGGAAAGGTGCAGGGTGACACGGGGAAAGGGCAGGGTGACACTGGGTGACTGGGAAAGGTGCGGGGTGACACGGGGAAAGGGCAGGGTGACACTGGGTGACTGGGAAAGGTGCGGGGTGACACGGGGAAAGGGCAGGGTGACACGGGGTGACTGGGAAAGGTGCAGGGTGACTGGGAGAGGTGCAGGGTGACTGGGAGAGGTGCAGGGTGACTGGGAGAGGTGCAGGGTGACTGGGAGAGGTGCAGGGTGACTGGGAGAGGTGCAGGGTGACTGGGAGAGGTGCAGGGTGACTGGGAGAGGTGCAGGGTGACTGGGAGAGGTGCAGGGTGACTGGGAGAGGTGCAGGGTGACTGGGAGAGGTGCAGGGTGACTGGGAGAGGTGCAGGGTGACTGGGAGAGGTGCAGGGTGACTGGGAGAGGTGCAGGGTGACTGGGAGAGGTGCAGGGTGACTGGGAGAGGTGCAGGGTGACTGGGAGAGGTGCAGGGTGACTGGGAGAGGTGCAGGGTGACTGGGAGAGGTGCAGGGTGACTGGGAGAGGTGCAGGGTGACGGGGAGAGGTGCAGGGTGACGGGGAGAGGTGCAGGGTGACGGGGAGAGGTGCAGGGTGACTGGGAAAGGTGCAGGGTGACACGGGGAAAGGTGCAGGGTGACACGGGGAAAGGTGCGGGGTGACACGGGGAAAGGTGCGGGGTGACACGGGGAAAGGTGCGGGGTGACACGGGGAATGGTGCGGGGTGACACGGGGAAAGGTGCGGGGTGACACGGGGAAAGGTGCGGGGTGACACGGGGAAAGGTGCGGGGTGACACGGGGAAAGGTGCGGGGTGACACGGGGAAAGGTGCGGGGTGACACGGGGAAAGGTGCGGGGTGACACGGGGAAAGGTGCGGGGTGACACGGGGAAAGGTGCGGGGTGACACGGGGAAAGGTGCGGGGTGACACGGGGAAAGGTGCGGGGTGACACGGGGAAAGGTGCGGGGTGACACGGGGAAAGGTGCGGGGGGACACGGGGAAAGGTGCGGGGGGACACGGGGAAAGGTGCGGGGGGACACGGGGAAAGGTGCGGGGGGACACGGGGAAAGGTGCGGGGGGACACGGGGAAAGGTGCGGGGGGACACGGGGAAAGGTGCGGGGGGACACGGGGAAAGGTGCGGGGGGACACGGGGAAAGGTGCGGGGGGACACGGGGAAAGGTGCGGGGGGACACGGGGAAAGGTGCGGGGGGACACGGGGAAAGGTGCGGGGGGACACGGGGAAAGGTGCGGGGGGACACGGGGAAAGGTGCGGGGGGACACCGGGAAAGGTGCGGGGGGACACCGGGGGGGGGGAAGGTGCGGGGGTCATGGGGCGGGGGGGGGAAAGGTGCGGGGGGACACGGGGGGGGGGGGAGAGAAAAGGTGCGGGGGGACACGGGGGGGGGGGGAAGGTGCGGGGGGACACGGGGGGGGGGAGGTGCGGGGGGACACGGGGTGACGGGGATGGAGGAAAGGTGCGGGGGGGGAAGGTGCGGGGTGACGGGGATGGAGGAAAGGTGCGGGGTGACGCGGGGTGACGGGGAGAGGTGCAGGGTGACACGGGGGGACGGGGAAAGGTGCAGGGTGACACGGGGGGGGGGGGGAAGGTGCAGGGTGACTGGGAGAGGTGCAGGGTGACTGGGAGAGGTGCAGGGTGACTGGGAGAGGTGCAGGGTGACTGGGAGAGGTGCAGGGTGACTGGGAGAGGTGCAGGGTGACTGGGAGAGGTGCAGGGTGACTGGGAGAGGTGCAGGGTGACTGGGAGAGGTGCAGGGTGACTGGGAGAGGTGCAGGGTGACGGGGAGAGGTGCAGGGTGACGGGGAGAGGTGCGGGGTGACGGGGAGAGGTGCGGGGTGACGGGGAGAGGTGCGGGGTGACGGGGAGAGGTGCAGGGTGACGGGGAGAGGTGCAGGGTGACGGGGAGAGGTGCGGGGTGACACGTGGGGGACGGGGAAAGGTGCGGGGTGACACGTGGGGGACGGGGAAAGGTGCGGGGTGACACGTGGGGGACGGGGAAAGGTGCGGGGTGACACGTGGGGGACGGGGAAAGGTGCGGGGTGACACGTGGGGGACGGGGAAAGGTGCGGGGTGACACGGGGAAAGGTGCAGGGTGACACGGTGCAGGGTGACACGGGGGGACGGGGAAAGGTGCAGGGTGACACGTGGGGGGGGGGGGGGGGGAAAGATGCCGGGTGACTGGGAAAGGTGCAGGGTGACACGGGGGGACGGGGAAAGGTGCAGGGTGACACGGGGGGACGGGGAAAGGTGCAGGGTGACTGGGAAAGGTGCAGGGTGACGGGGAAAGGGCAGGGTGACACGGGGGGGACGGGGAAAGGTGCAGGGTGACTGGGAAATGTGCAAGGTGACTGGGAAATGTGCGGGGGGACGGGGAAAGGTGCAGGGTGACTGGGAAAGGTGCAGGGTGACGGGGAAAGGGCAGGGTGACACGGGGAGGGGGGGGGGGGGAAGGTGCAGGGTGACTGGGGAAGGTGCAGGGTGACTGGGAAAGGTGCAGGGTGACACGGGGTGACTGGGAAAGGTGCAGGGTGACACGGGGGGATGGGGAATGGTGGAGGGTGACACGGGGGGACGGGGAAAGGTGCAGGGTGACACGGGGAAAGGTGCAGGGTGACACGGGGAAAGGGCAGGGTGACACGGGGTGACTGGGAAAGGTGCGGGGTGACACGGGGAAAGGGCAGGGTGACACGGGGTGACTGGGAAAGGTGTGGGGTGACACGGGGAAAGGGCAGGGTGACACGGGGTGACTGGGAAAGGTGCAGGGTGACACGGGGGTGGCGGGGGGAAGATGCAGGGTGACTGGGAAAGGTGCAGGGTGACTGGGAGAGGTGCAGGGTGACTGGGAAAGGTGCAGGGTGACACGGGGGGGGGGGGGGAGAAGGTGCAGGGTGACTGGGAGAGGTGCAGGGTGACTGGGAGAGGTGCAGTGTGACTGGGAGAGGTGCAGGGTGACGGGGAGAGGTGCAGGGTGACACGGGGGGACGGGGAAAGGTGCGGGGTGACACGGGGGGGACGGGGAAAGGTGCAGGGTGACTGGGAAAGGTGCAGGGTGACACGGGGAAAGGTGCGGGGTGACACGGGGAAAGGTGCGGGGTGACACGGGGAAAGGTGCGGGGTGACACGGGGAAAGGTGCGGGGTGACACGGGAAAAGGTGCGGGGGGACACGGGGAACGGTGCGGGGTGACACGGGGAAGGTGCGGGGTGACACGGGGAAAGGTGCGGGGTGACACGGGGAAAGGTGCGGGGTGACACGGGGAAAGGTGCGGGGTGACACGGGGAACGGTGCGGGGTGACACGGGGAACGGTGCGGGGTGACACGGGGAAAGATGCGGGGGGGGGGAAAGGTGCGGGGTGACACGGGGAAAGGTGCGGGGTGACACGGGGAAAGGTGCGGGGTGACACGGGGAAAGGTGCGGGGTGACACGGGGAAAGGTGCGGGGTGACACGGGGAAAGGTGCGGGGTGACACGGGGAAAGGTGCGGGGTGACACGGGGAAAGGTGCGGGGTGACACGGGGAAAGGTGCGGGGTGACACGGGGACAGGTGCAGGGTGACTGGGAAAGGTGCGGGGAGACACGGGGAAAGGTGCGGGGTGACACGGGGACAGGTGCGGGGTGACACGGGGAAAGGTGCGGGGTGACACGGGGAAAGGTGCGGGGTGACACGGGGAAAGGTGCGGGGTGACACGGGGAAAGGTGCGGGGTGACACGGGGAAAGGTGCAGGGTGACACCGGGACAGGTGCGGGGTGACACGGGGAAAGGTGCGGGGTGACACGGGGAAAGGTGCGGGGTGACACGGGGAAAGGTGCGGGGTGACACGGGGAAAGGTGCGGGGTGACACGGGGAAAGGTGCGGGGTGACACGGGGGGGGGGGGGAAGGTGCAGGGTGACTGGGAAAGGTGCAGGGTGACACGGGGGGACGGGGAAAGGTGCAGGGTGACACGGGGGGGACGGGGAAAGGTGCAGGGTGACTGGGAAAGGTGCAGGGTGACACGGGGGGGATGGGGAAAGGTGCAGGGTGACTGGGAAAGGTGCAGGGTGACACGGGGGGGACGGGGAAAGGTGCAGGATGACACGGGGGGACGGGGAAAGGTGCAGGGTGACTGGGAAAGGTGCAGGGTGACTGGGAAAGGTGCAGGGTGACGGGGAGAGGTGCAGGGTGACACGGGGGACGGGAAATGGTGGAGGATGACTGGGAAAGGTGCAGGGTGACACGGGGGGACGGGGAAAGGTGCAGGGTGACACGGGGGACGGGAAATGGTGCAGGATGACTGGGAAAGGTGCAGGGTGACACGGGGGGACGGGGAAAGGTGCAGGGTGACTGGGAAAGGTGCAGGGTGACTGGGAAAGATGCAGGGTGACACGGGGGTCGGGGAAAGGTGCAGGGTGACACGGGGGGACGGGGAAAGGTGCAGGGTGACACGGGGGGACGGGGAAAGGTGCAGGGTGACACGGGGAAAGGTGCAGGGTGACACGGGGAAAGGGCAGGGTGACACGGGGTGACTGGGAAAGGTGCGGGGTGACACGGGGAAAGGGCAGGGTGACACGGGGTGACTGGGAAAGGTGCAGGGTGACACGGGGGGGGGGGGGGAGGGGAAGGTGCAGGGTGACTGGGAAAGGTGCAGGGTGACTGGGAAAGGTGCAGGGTGACTGGGAAAGGTGCAGGGTGACGGGGAAAGGTGCAGGGTGACGGGGAAAGGTGCAGGGTGACGGGGAAAGGTGCAGGGTGACGGGGAAAGGTGCAGGGTGACTGGGAAAGGTGCAGGGTGATGGGGAAAGGTGCAGGTGACACGGGGGGGGGAGGGGAGAGGTGCGGGGAGACGGGGAGAGGTGCGGGGTGACGGGGAGAGGTGCGGGGTGACGGGGAGAGGTGCGGGGTGACGGGGAGAGGTGCGGGGTGACGGGGAGAGGTGCGGGGTGACGGGGAGAGGTGCGGGGTGACGGGGAGAGGTGCGGGGTGACGGGGAGAGGTGCGGGGTGACGGGGAGAGGTGCGGGGTGACGGGGAGAGGTGCGGGGTGACGGGGAGAGGTGCGGGGTGACGGGGAGAGGTGCGGGGTGACGGGGAGAGGTGCGGGGTGACGGGGAGAGGTGCGGGGTGACGGGGAGAGGTGCGGGGTGACGGGGAGAGGTGCGGGGAGAGGTGCGGGGTGACGGGGAGAGGTGCGGGGAGAGGTGCGGGGTGACGGGGAGAGGTGCGGGGTGACGGGGAGAGGTGCGGGGTGACGGGGAGAGGTGCGGGGTGACGGGGAGAGGTGCGGGGTGACGGGGAGAGGTGCGGGGTGACGGGGAGAGGTGCGGGGTGACGGGGAGAGGTGCGGGGTGACGGGGAGAGGTGCGGGGTGACGGGGAGAGGTGCGGGGTGACGGGGAGAGGTGCGGGGTGACGGGGAGAGGTGCGGGGTGACGGGGAGAGGTGCGGGGTGACGGGGAGAGGTGCGGGGTGACGGGGAGAGGTGCGGGGTGACGGGGAGAGGTGCGGGGTGACGGGGAGAGGTGCGGGGTGACGGGGAGAGGTGCGGGGTGACGGGGAGAGGTGCGGGGTGACGGGGAGAGGTGCGGGGTGACGGGGAGAGGTGCGGGGTGACGGGGAGAGGTGCGGGGTGACGGGGAGAGGTGCGGGGTGACGGGGAGAGGTGCGGGGTGACGGGGAGAGGTGCGGGGTGACGGGGAGAGGTGCGGGGTGACGGGGAGAGGTGCGGGGTGACGGGGAGAGGTGCGGGGTGACGGGGAGAGGTGCGGGGTGACGGGGAGAGGTGCGGGGTGACGGGGAGAGGTGCGGGGTGACGGGGAGAGGTGCGGGGTGACGGGGAGAGGTGCGGGGTGACGGGGAGAGGTGCGGGGTGACGGGGAGAGGTGCGGGGTGACGGGGAGAGGTGCGGGGTGACGGGGAGAGGTGCGGGGTGACGGGGAGAGGTGCGGGGTGACGGGGAGAGGTGCGGGGTGACGGGGAGAGGTGCGGGGTGACGGGGAGAGGTGCGGGGTGACGGGGAGAGGTGCGGGGTGACGGGGAGAGGTGCGGGGTGACGGGGAGAGGTGCGGGGTGACGGGGAGAGGTGCGGGGTGACGGGGAGAGGTGCGGGGTGACGGGGAGAGGTGCGGGGTGACGGGGAGAGGTGCGGGGTGACGGGGAGAGGTGCGGGGTGACGGGGAGAGGTGCGGGGTGACGGGGAGAGGTGCGGGGTGACACGGGTGTGACGTGCAGGGTGACACGGGGGTGACGGGGAGGTGTGCAGGGTGACACGGGGGTGACGGGGAGGTGTGCAGGGTGACACGGGGGTGACGGGGAGGTGTGCAGGGTGACACGGGGGTGACGGGGAGAGGTGCAGGGTGACACGGGGGTGACGGGGAGAGGTGCAGGGTGACACGGGGTGACGGGGAGAGGTGCAGGGTGACACGGGGTGACGGGGAGAGGTGCAGGGTGACACGGGACACAGGGGAAAGGTGCAGGGTGACTGGGAAAGGTGCAGGGTGACACGGGGTGACGGGGAGAGGTGCAGGGTGACACGGGGTGACGGGGAGAGGTGCGGGGTGACACGGGGAGAGGTGCAGGGTGACACGGGGGACAGGGGAATGGTGCAGGGTGACACGGGGTGACGGAGAGAGGTGCAGGGTGACTGGGAAACGTGCCGGGTGACACGGGGGGGATGGGGAAAGGTGCAGGGTGACGGGGAGAGGTGCAGGGTGACACGGGGGTGACGGGGAGAGGTGCAGGGTGACACGGGGGTGACGGGGAGAGGTGCAGGGTGACACGGGGGTGACGGGGAGAGGTGCAGGGTGACACGGGGGTGACGGGGAGAGGTGCAGGGTGACACGGGGTGACGGGGAGAGGTGCAGGGTGACACGGGGGACAGGGGAAAGGTGCAGGGTGACTGGGAAAAGGTGCAGGGTGACACGGGGTGACGGGGAGAGGTGCAGGGTGACACGGGGAAAGGTGCGGGGTGACACGGGGAACGGTGCGGGGTGACACGGGGAAAGGTGCGGGGTGACACGGGGAAAGGTGCGGGGGGACACGGGGAAAGGTGCGGGGTGACACGGGGAAAGGTGCGGGGTGACACGGGGAAAGGTGCGGGGTGACACGGGGAAAGGTGCGGGGTGACACGGGGAACGGTGCGGGGTGACACGGGGAACGGTGCGGGGTGACACGGGGAAAGATGCGGGGGGGGGGAAAGGTGCGGGGTGACACGGGGAAAGGTGCGGGGTGACACGGGGAAAGGTGCGGGGTGACACGGGGAAAGGTGCGGGGTGACACGGGGAAAGGTGCGGGGTGACACGGGGAAAGGTGCGGGGTGACACGGGGAAAGGTGCGGGGTGACACGGGGAAAGGTGCGGGGTGACACGGGGAAAGGTGCGGGGTGACACGGGGACAGGTGCAGGGTGACTGGGAAAGGTGCGGGGTGACACGGGGACAGGTGCGGGGTGTCACGGGGAAAGGTGCGGGGTGACACGGGGAAAGGTGCGGGGTGACACGGGGAAAGGTGCGGGGTGACACGGGGAAAGGTGCGGGGTGACACGGGGAAAGGTGCAGGGTGACACCGGGACAGGTGCGGGGTGACACGGGGAAAGGTGCGGGGTGACACGGGGAAAGGTGCGGGGTGACACGGGGAAAGGTGCGGGGTGACACGGGGAAAGGTGCGGGGTGACACGGGGAAAGGTGCGGGGTGACACGGGGAAAGGTGCGGGGTGACACAGGGGGGGGGGGAAGGTGCAGGGTGACTGGGAAAGGTGCAGGGTGACACGGGGGGACGGGGAAAGGTGCAGGGTGACACGGGGGGGACGGGGAAAGGTGCAGGGTGACTGGGAAAGGTGCAGGGTGACACGGGGGGGATGGGGAAAGGTGCAGGGTGACTGGGAAAGGTGCAGGGTGACACGGGGGGGACGGGGAAAGGTGCAGGATGACACGGGGGGACGGGGAAAGGTGCAGGATGACACGGGGGGACGGGGAAAGGTGCAGGGTGACTGGGAAAGGTGCAGGGTGACTGGGAAAGGTGCAGGGTGACTGGGAAAGGTGCAGGGTGACGGGGAGAGGTGCAGGGTGACACGGGGGACGGGAAATGGTGGAGGATGACTGGGAAAGGTGCAGGGTGACACGGGGGGACGGGGAAAGGTGCAGGGTGACACGGGGGACGGGAAATGGTGCAGGATGACTGGGAAAGGTGCAGGGTGACACGGGGGGACGGGGAAAGGTGCAGGGTGACTGGGAAAGGTGCAGGGTGACTGGGAAAGATGCAGGGTGACACGGGGGTCGGGGAAAGGTGCAGGGTGACACGGGGGGACGGGGAAAGGTGCAGGGTGACACGGGGGGACGGGGAAAGGTGCAGGGTGACACGGGGAAAGGTGCAGGGTGACACGGGGAAAGGGCAGGGTGACACGGGGTGACTGGGAAAGGTGCGGGGTGACACGGGGAAAGGGCAGGGTGACACGGGGTGACTGGGAAAGGTGCAGGGTGACACGGGGGGGGGGGGGGGAGGGGAAGGTGCAGGGTGACTGGGAAAGGTGCAGGGTGACTGGGAAAGGTGCAGGGTGACTGGGAAAGGTGCAGGGTGACGGGGAAAGGTGCAGGGTGACGGGGAAAGGTGCAGGGTGACGGGGAAAGGTGCAGGGTGACTGGGAAAGGTGCAGGGTGATGGGGAAAGGTGCAGGTGACACGGGGGGGGGAGGGGAGAGGTGCGGGGAGACGGGGAGAGGTGCGGGGTGACGGGGAGAGGTGCGGGGTGACGGGGAGAGGTGCGGGGTGACGGGGAGAGGTGCGGGGTGACGGGGAGAGGTGCGGGGTGACGGGGAGAGGTGCGGGGTGACGGGGAGAGGTGCGGGGTGACGGGGAGAGGTGCGGGGTGACGGGGAGAGGTGCGGGGTGACGGGGAGAGGTGCGGGGTGACGGGGAGAGGTGCGGGGTGACGGGGAGAGGTGCGGGGTGACGGGGAGAGGTGCGGGGTGACGGGGAGAGGTGCGGGGTGACGGGGAGAGGTGCGGGGTGACGGGGAGAGGTGCGGGGTGACGGGGAGAGGTGCGGGGAGAGGTGCGGGGAGAGGTGCGGGGTGACGGGGAGAGGTGCGGGGTGACGGGGAGAGGTGCGGGGTGACGGGGAGAGGTGCGGGGTGACGGGGAGAGGTGCGGGGTGACGGGGAGAGGTGCGGGGTGACGGGGAGAGGTGCGGGGTGACGGGGAGAGGTGCGGGGTGACGGGGAGAGGTGCGGGGTGACGGGGAGAGGTGCGGGGTGACGGGGAGAGGTGCGGGGTGACGGGGAGAGGTGCGGGGTGACGGGGAGAGGTGCGGGGTGACGGGGAGAGGTGCGGGGTGACGGGGAGAGGTGCGGGGTGACGGGGAGAGGTGCGGGGTGACGGGGAGAGGTGCGGGGTGACGGGGAGAGGTGCGGGGTGACGGGGAGAGGTGCGGGGTGACGGGGAGAGGTGCGGGGAGAGGTGCGGGGTGACGGGGAGAGGTGCGGGGTGACGGGGAGAGGTGCGGGGTGACGGGGAGGGGTGCGGGGTGACGGGGAGAGGTGCGGGGTGACGGGGAGAGGTGCGGGGTGACGGGGAGAGGTGCGGGGTGACGGGGAGAGGTGCGGGGTGACGGGGAGAGGTGCGGGGTGACGGGGAGAGGTGCGGGGTGACGGGGAGAGGTGCGGGGTGACGGGGAGAGGTGCGGGGTGACGGGGAGAGGTGCGGGGTGACGGGGAGAGGTGCGGGGTGACGGGGAGAGGTGCGGGGTGACGGGGAGAGGTGCGGGGTGACGGGGAGAGGTGCGGGGTGACGGGGAGAGGTGCGGGGTGACGGGGAGAGGTGCGGGGTGACGGGGAGAGGTGCGGGGTGACGGGGAGAGGTGCGGGGTGACGGGGAGAGGTGCGGGGTGACGGGGAGAGGTGCGGGGTGACGGGGAGAGGTGCGGGGTGACGGGGAGAGGTGCGGGGTGACGGGGAGAGGTGCGGGGTGACGGGGAGAGGTGCGGGGTGACGGGGAGAGGTGCGGGGTGACGGGGAGAGGTGCGGGGTGACGGGGAGAGGTGCGGGGTGACGGGGAGAGGTGCGGGGTGACGGGGAGAGGTGCGGGGTGACGGGGAGAGGTGCGGGGTGACGGGGAGAGGTGCGGGGTGACGGGGAGAGGTGCGGGGTGACGGGGAGAGGTGCGGGGTGACGGGGAGAGGTGCGGGGTGACGGGGAGAGGTGCGGGGTGACGGGGAGAGGTGCGGGGTGACGGGGAGAGGTGCGGGGTGACGGGGAGAGGTGCGGGGTGACGGGGAGAGGTGCGGGGTGACGGGGAGAGGTGCGGGGTGACGGGGAGAGGTGCGGGGTGACGGGGAGAGGTGCGGGGTGACGGGGAGAGGTGCAGGGTGACACGGGTGTGACGTGCAGGGTGACACGGGGGTGACGGGGAGGAGTGCAGGGTGACACGGGGGTGACGGGGAGGTGTGCAGGGTGACACGGGGGTGACGGGGAGGTGTGCAGGGTGACACGGGGGTGACGGGGAGGTGTGCAGGGTGACACGGGGGTGACGGGGAGGTGTGCAGGGTGACACGGGGGTGACGGGGAGAGGTGCAGGGTGACACGGGGGTGACGGGGAGAGGTGCAGGGTGACACGGGGTGACGGGGAGAGGTGCAGGGTGACACGGGGTGACGGGGAGAGGTGCAGGGTGACACGGGACACAGGGGAAAGGTGCAGGGTGACACGGGGTGACGGGGAGAGGTGCAGGGTGACACGGGGTGACGGGGAGAGGTGCGGGGTGACACGGGGAGAGGTGCAGGGTGACACGGGGGACAGGGGAATGGTGCAGGGTGACACGGGGTGACGGAGAGAGGTGCAGGGTGACTGGGAAACGTGCCGGGTGACACGGGGGGGATGGGGAAAGGTGCAGGGTGACGGGGAGAGGTGCAGGGTGACACGGGGGTGACGGGGAGAGGTGCAGGGTGACACGGGGGTGACGGGGAGAGGTGCAGGGTGACACGGGGGTGACGGGGAGAGGTGCAGGGTGACACGGGGGTGACGGGGAGAGGTGCAGGGTGACACGGGGTGACGGGGAGAGGTGCAGGGTGACACGGGGGACAGGGGAAAGGTGCAGGGTGACTGGGAAAAGGTGCAGGGTGACACGGGGTGACGGGGAGAGGTGCAGGGTGACACGGGGAAAGGTGCGGGGTGACACGGGGAACGGTGCGGGGTGACACGGGGAAAGGTGCGGGGTGACACGGGGAAAGGTGCGGGGTGACACGGGGAAAGGTGCGGGGGGACACGGGGAAAGGTGCGGGGTGACACGGGGAAAGGTGCGGGGTGACACGGGGAAAGGTGCGGGGTGACACGGGGAACGGTGCGGGGTGACACGGGGAAAGGTGCGGGGTGACACGGGGAAAGGTGCGGGGTGACACGGGGAAAGGTGCGGGGGGACACGGGGAAAGGTGCGGGGTGACACGGGGAAAGGTGCGGGGTGACACGGGGAAAGGTGCGGGGTGACACGGGGAAAGGTGCGGGGTGACACGGGGAACGGTGCGGGGTGACACGGGGAACGGTGCGGGGTGACACGGGGAAAGATGCGGGGGGGGGGGAAAGGTGCGGGGTGACACGGGGAAAGGTGCGGGGTGACACGGGGAAAGGTGCGGGGTGACACGGGGAAAGGTGCGGGGTGACACGGGGAAAGGTGCGGGGTGACACGGGGAAAGGTGCGGGGTGACACGGGGAAAGGTGCGGGGTGACACGGGGAAAGGTGCGGGGTGACACGGGGACAGGTGCAGGGTGACTGGGAAAGGTGCGGGGTGACACGGGGACAGGTGCGGGGTGACACGGGGAAAGGTGCGGGGTGACACGGGGAAAGGTGCGGGGTGACACGGGGAAAGGTGCGGGGTGACACGGGGAAAGGTGCGGGGTGACACGGGGAAAGGTGCGGGGTGACACGGGGAAAGGTGCAGGGTGACACCGGGACAGGTGCGGGGTGACACGGGGAAAGGTGCGGGGTGACACGGGGAAAGGTGCGGGGTGACACGGGGAAAGGTGCGGGGTGACACGGGGAAAGGTGCGGGGTGACACGGGGAAAGGTGCGGGGTGACACGGGGGGGGGGGGAAGGTGCAGGGTGACTGGGAAAGGTGCAGGGTGACACGGGGGGACGGGGAAAGGTGCAGGGTGACACGGGGGGGACGGGGAAAGGTGCAGGGTGACTGGGAAAGGTGCAGGGTGACACGGGGGGGATGGGGAAAGGTGCAGGGTGACTGGGAAAGGTGCAGGGTGACACGGGGGGGACGGGGAAAGGTGCAGGATGACACGGGGGGACGGGGAAAGGTGCAGGGTGACTGGGAAAGGTGCAGGGTGACTGGGAAAGGTGCAGGGTGACGGGGAGAGGTGCAGGGTGACACGGGGGACGGGAAATGGTGGAGGATGACTGGGAAAGGTGCAGGGTGACACGGGGGGACGGGGAAAGGTGCAGGGTGACACGGGGGACGGGAAATGGTGCAGGATGACTGGGAAAGGTGCAGGGTGACACGGGGGGACGGGGAAAGGTGCAGGGTGACTGGGAAAGGTGCAGGGTGACTGGGAAAGATGCAGGGTGACACGGGGGTCGGGGAAAGGTGCAGGGTGACACGGGGGGACGGGGAAAGGTGCAGGGTGACACGGGGGGACGGGGAAAGGTGCAGGGTGACACGGGGAAAGGTGCAGGGTGACACGGGGAAAGGGCAGGGTGACACGGGGTGACTGGGAAAGGTGCGGGGTGACACGGGGAAAGGGCAGGGTGACACGGGGTGACTGGGAAAGGTGCAGGGTGACACGGGGGGGGGGGGGAGGGGAAGGTGCAGGGTGACTGGGAAAGGTGCAGGGTGACTGGGAAAGGTGCAGGGTGACTGGGAAAGGTGCAGGGTGACGGGGAAAGGTGCAGGGTGACGGGGAAAGGTGCAGGGTGACGGGGAAAGGTGCAGGGTGACGGGGAAAGGTGCAGGGTGACTGGGAAAGGTGCAGGGTGATGGGGAAAGGTGCAGGTGACACGGGGGGGGGAGGGGAGAGGTGCGGGGAGACGGGGAGAGGTGCGGGGTGACGGGGAGAGGTGCGGGGTGACGGGGAGAGGTGCGGGGTGACGGGGAGAGGTGCGGGGTGACGGGGAGAGGTGCGGGGTGACGGGGAGAGGTGCGGGGTGACGGGGAGAGGTGCGGGGTGACGGGGAGAGGTGCGGGGTGACGGGGAGAGGTGCGGGGTGACGGGGAGAGGTGCGGGGTGACGGGGAGAGGTGCGGGGTGACGGGGAGAGGTGCGGGGTGACGGGGAGAGGTGCGGGGTGACGGGGAGAGGTGCGGGGTGACGGGGAGAGGTGCGGGGTGACGGGGAGAGGTGCGGGGTGAGGTGCGGGGAGAGGTGCGGGGTGACGGGGAGAGGTGCGGGGTGAGGTGCGGGGAGAGGTGCGGGGTGACGGGGAGAGGTGCGGGGTGACGGGGAGAGGTGCGGGGTGACGGGGAGAGGTGCGGGGTGACGGGGAGAGGTGCGGGGTGACGGGGAGAGGTGCGGGGTGACGGGGAGAGGTGCGGGGTGACGGGGAGAGGTGCGGGGTGACGGGGAGAGGTGCGGGGTGACGGGGAGAGGTGCGGGGTGACGGGGAGAGGTGCGGGGTGACGGGGAGAGGTGCGGGGTGACGGGGAGAGGTGCGGGGTGACGGGGAGAGGTGAGAGGTGCGGGGTGACGGGGAGAGGTGCGGGGTGACGGGGAGAGGTGCGGGGTGACGGGGAGAGGTGCGGGGTGACGGGGAGAGGTGCGGGGTGACGGGGAGAGGTGCGGGGTGACGGGGAGAGGTGCGGGGTGACGGGGAGAGGTGCGGGGTGACGGGGAGAGGTGCGGGGTGACGGGGAGAGGTGCGGGGTGACGGGGAGAGGTGCGGGGTGACGGGGAGAGGTGCGGGGTGACGGGGAGAGGTGCGGGGTGACGGGGAGAGGTGCGGGGTGACGGGGAGAGGTGCGGGGTGACGGGGAGAGGTGCGGGGTGACGGGGAGAGGTGCGGGGTGACGGGGAGAGGTGCGGGGTGACGGGGAGAGGTGCGGGGTGACGGGGAGAGGTGCGGGGTGACGGGGAGAGGTGCGGGGTGACGGGGAGAGGTGCGGGGTGACGGGGAGAGGTGCGGGGTGACGGGGAGAGGTGCGGGGTGACGGGGAGAGGTGCGGGGTGACGGGGAGAGGTGCGGGGTGACGGGGAGAGGTGCGGGGTGACGGGGAGAGGTGCGGGGTGACGGGGAGAGGTGCGGGGTGACGGGGAGAGGTGCGGGGTGACGGGGAGAGGTGCGGGGTGACGGGGAGAGGTGCAGGGTGACACGGGGGTGACGGGGAGGTGTGCAGGGTGACACGGGGGTGACGGGGAGGTGTGCAGGGTGACACGGGGGTGACGGGGAGGTGTGCAGGGTGACACGGGGGTGACGGGGAGGTGTGCAGGGTGACACGGGGGTGACGGGGAGGTGTGCAGGGTGACACGGGGGTGACGGGGAGGTGTGCAGGGTGACACGGGGGTGACGGGGAGGTGTGCAGGGTGACACGGGGGTGACGGGGAGGTGTGCAGGGTGACACGGGGGTGACGGGGAGAGGTGCAGGGTGACACGGGGGTGACGGGGAGAGGTGCAGGGTGACACGGGGTGACGGGGAGAGGTGCAGGGTGACACGGGGTGACGGGGAGAGGTGCAGGGTGACACGGGACACAGGGGAAAGGTGCAGGGTGACTGGGAAAGGTGCAGGGTGACACGGGGTGACGGGGAGAGGTGCAGGGTGACACGGGGTGACGGGGAGAGGTGCGGGGTGACACGGGGAGAGGTGCAGGGTGACACGGGGGACAGGGGAATGGTGCAGGGTGACACGGGGTGACGGAGAGAGGTGCAGGGTGACTGGGAAACGTGCCGGGTGACACGGGGGGGATGGGGAAAGGTGCAGGGTGACGGGGAGAGGTGCAGGGTGACACGGGGGTGACGGGGAGAGGTGCAGGGTGACACGGGGGTGACGGGGAGAGGTGCAGGGTGACACGGGGGTGACGGGGAGAGGTGCAGGGTGACACGGGGGTGACGGGGAGAGGTGCAGGGTGACACGGGGGTGACGGGGAGAGGTGCAGGGTGACACGGGGTGACGGGGAGAGGTGCAGGGTGACACGGGGGACAGGGGAAAGGTGCAGGGTGACTGGGAAAAGGTGCAGGGTGACACGGGGTGACGGGGAGAGGTGCAGGGTGACACGGGGGGACGGGGAGAGACACTGGGTGACGGGGAGAGGTGCAGGGTGACACGGGGGACAGGGGAAAGGTGCAGGGTGACTGGGAAAGGTGCAGGGTGACACGGGGTGACGGAGAGAGGTGCAGGGTGACTGGGAAAGGTGCCGGGTGACACGGGGGGGATGGGGAAAGGTGCAGGGTGACTGGGAAAGGTGCAGGGTGACACGGGGGTGACGGGGAGAGGTGCAGGGTGACACGGGGTGACGGGGAGAGGTGCAGGGTGACACGGGGTGACGGGGAGAGGTGCAGGGTGACACGGGGGGATGGGGAAAGGTGCAGGGTGACACGGGGGACGGGGAAAGGTGCAGGGTGACTGGGAAAGGTGCAGGGTGACACGGGGTGACGGAGATAGGTGCAGGGTGACTGGGAAAGGTGCCGGGTGACACGGGGGGAATGGGGAAAGGTGCAGGGTGACTGGGAAAGGTGCAGGGTGACTGGGAAAGGTGTCGGGTGACACGGGGGGGGGATGGGGAAAGGTGCAGGGTGACTGGGAAAGGTGCAGGGTGACGGGGAGAGGTGCAGGGTGACACGGGGGGACGGGGAAAGGTGCAGGGTGACTGGGAAAGGTGCAGGGTGACACGGGGAAAGGTGCAGGGTGACACGGGGGGATGGGGAAAGGTGCAGGGTGATGGGGTGTTGCTCTTTTTCGCCTTCGGTTATTAGCTCTGATTCTGTCACCTTTGCTCACGAGTCGCCAGGTATCGTTATAATACCGCCACGTGATTCAAGCTCGAGTTATGATTAATAATGCAGCACACCGCTTACTAAGATTGAAATCAACGGTCATTTATTATATACAACAAGTAATGCTTACACAATAATCCTACTATCTATATAATAAACCTATCACTACTGGCCAATACTTAACTTTAGAAAGGGCCCACCAGGTCAGGGAAACGAATGGCTGATCGAGTTGGATCTGGCCCGCGGGATTCAAAAAGGCTGATACAGGTCGATGGCTAGGAGTCTTTATCGGGTAGCGATCGCTGGAGTCAAACTTACTGTTTCTTTGTTGATGTTCTTGCGAAGAGAGAGAGAGATCTGAACTTGGCCCCTCACTTTATAGGGCCCAGGGGCTTCCCGCCTCTCGGGGCGGCCCTTGACCCTGAGTCCCAAGTGATTGGACTTGTTCCCAATCACTGGGTTCGATATGCTCCAATGGTGAGGCGATTCCTCGATCGGGGGGTGGTCGCTCACCTGTCTTTGTTTCGGCCACTGCAGGCGCCGAGAGGTCTGGCCCGGCATTCAATTGCTAATTTGTTGCAATTGTTCCCGGGGATAGCCGATTAAACTGCAGATGTCTGGGTTGATGTGCTGCTAATGGTCTTGAGTATCGATCTGGGCCGACTTCCCCAGAGCCGAATACGCTATTCTGTCTGTTTATGTCCTGTTGCCTGCTTTTCCCATCAGCCTTTTCGGTTAGCCTTTTTACATCGGGGTTTTGGCCAAATTCATAGGGAACCAGCCATTTTAGGTGGCTCCAGGGGAAAAGTGCAGGGTGACACTGGGTGTGGGGAGGGGGGGGGGAAGGTGGGAGAATGGCAGGAAGTGAATTGTTTATTGGGAGGGCCAACGCAGACAGAATAGGTTGGATGTCTGTACCACAGAAATTCTGGGATTCAGATTGTGGCGTGGTCGTGTGGATTCCATGCTCGGACCAGGCCCTGGAGTGGTTGCTGCTTCCCCAGTATTACGTGTAGATTCTGATCTGTACACACTCGGGGCTGTGTCTCAGCTTGCATCCGCTGCACCCATGATGCTCCAACTTGTTGGTGAGTTTTGAATCTGAATTCTTTCAAGGGTGTCTCAACTTGCCAGCCTTGGGCTGCTGGACTTTCTTTGGGGGCCTATTACTCACTGTCCAGCACGTTGCATTGTGTGTTTGAGGATGTCGTCTTCAGCTTCGTAGGAGGGTTCTGTGAGGTTTGTCTGTTCGCCCAAAGTAAGCTACTTGAGACTGGAAATTTTTTAAACCATTGCTCATAGCTGCTATTTGCAGCACCTCCCCGTGCCCGCGTGGGTTTCCTCCCACAGTCCAAAGATGTGCAGGTTTGATGGGGTTACCGGGATAGTGCAGACTCTATGTGCCGAATAGCTTCCTTCTACACTGTGGGGATTGTGTGGATATAGGAACTCTGCACAAGGTTGGATTTCTGCCCCTTCCAGTCTGCTCAATCATGTTCCATCATTCTTACATCAGCATCATGTGCTCCTGATTGTAACCCTTTTCTCTACGCCAACTACATTTCAAAACTAGTTCATAGTTTGTGCTTGGCATATCTGAAAGAATATTCAAAATGCTGTATAAATGCAAGAAACATGTATCTATTATGACCACCCGGCTCCCCCCAAAGGTCACTCCTACCCCTGAGTACCTCTGCATATAGTCACTGTTGTGTTGTCGGAGACTGAGTGACACAGCGGCATTGCTAATGCAGCGTGGGCAGCTTGTGGCTTGTTAATTCTGTGAAGCCTCATGAAGATCATCGTTATAAGTCGGGAACAGCACCTGACCACACCAGAGCGGCAGGGAGGGGGGTTGATGTTCTTTAGGGCATGTGTGGGGAAGACATCGCATACTTTTTAAATCCAATACGCTGAAGGTACAGGATGGGGTGACTGTAGCCAGGATACCCGAACGCAGCTTGATGCAGGTACAAGTATGAACTCAAACTGTTCAGTTATGCCTACCCGTCAATTCATGCACAAAATGATTATTGTGCGAATGCAGCACTCGCCCGATTAACGCAGCCGCAGAAATGAATGTGTAAATTGTTACTGAGAAACATTTGAAAATGAAATGAAAATCGCTTATTGTCACAAGTAGGCTTCAAATGAAGTTTACTGTGAAAAGCCCCTAGTCACCACATTCCAGCGCCTGTTCGGGGAGGCTGGTACGGGAATTGAACCGTGCTGCTGGCCTGCCTTGGTCTGCTTTCAAAGCCAGCGGTTTAGCGATTAGTGGAGGATGAAGTAGATTACTCCACGTGATAGTCCTCACAATCGGGTACAAGCCGTGCCTGACTGCCCAATATAGGTTTACCCTCTTCGGGAAACACAATCTGATGTTGCCCTTCTAATCCAGTGGATAAATATAAAAGCAGGAAAGCGATGGGAAAGATGTGGAGAGGCATTAAACCCATTTATTTTTATACAGCTTAATCCCCTCCACTCACTGTTAAAACAGGTTAATTTGACAGAAACACATGCAATAAAAGGTGACATACGTTTATTTACTGATTTCGGAGTACAAGTGAGAGCAGTACAGCTCAGGATACTTGGGTTTGGAACAAAAAGTTATGGTGTTCCCAAGTTACACAGTACTTGAAATTTTGGGACGAGGGGAAGATCCAGGAATCCGACAGGAGGAAGCTGCAGGATAACCTGTAGGTTTGACAGTGACTGAAGAAAATGTCCAAGTGAGGTAAATATAAGATTGGTTCATTCTTTAGTCATCATTATTTTAAAAACTGACAGAAAAGTCCAATATCTCACTCCCAATGACTCAGTTATTAGGCAAAGGTATCGCCAGTGAATGGCAACGGTTGAGTTTGGAAGGCAACATCTGCTACTGGTACTCCTCAGGCACTCCGTCTCCAGTCGTGTCAACACAGTGAAGATGTGATGTAACCTATTCAGCAATGAGGTAAACAGGCTGGACTCTCCAAACTGATACGAGGCCTGTTCATCCAGGATGCCTCTCCAAACATCAATCAACCCTTCACTACATCACAATATCAGGTCTCTTACAGGAAATTTAATGCTGCAAATGTGTCAAACACCAACAGAATTAAAAAAAACTAACCGACCAAAACAAGTGATTGAGGTGAATAGTGATGAAGGAGATTTTGTTGAGCAACTATCAAGTGATTGGCTATGTGAAAAAAAGAGTTCTCTTTTTAGAAAATTATATTTCAGTATGTTTTTGTGCTGCTCTGCTGAGTGACTGTCTGGGTCCCACAAGGACGGTCACAGTCTCTTCTCTCCTGTGTGAATGTGCTGGTGCTGTATCAGATGACTTGACCTGTAAAAACGCTTGTTGCACACGCTGCACTCAAATGGCTTCTCGCCGGTGTGGATGCGTTTGTGCACAGTCAGGTCACGGGACGTACAAAAGCGCTTGGAGCACACGATGCACTCGAATGGCCTCTCCCCGGTGTGAGTACGTTGGTGCACGGTGAGGTTGCTGGAGGCGCAGAAGCGCATCTTGCACACAGCACACTCAAATGGCTTCTCCCCGGTGTGGATGCGCTGGTGAACTCTCAGCTCGTTGCTCGTGGAAAACCGCTTCGCGCAGACATTGCACTCGAAGGGCTTCTCCCCCGTGTGAAAGCGCTGGTGCCGGGTCATGTTGCTGGACTTGCTGAACCGCTTGTGGCACAGGCTGCACTCGAAGGGCTTCTCCCCAGTGTGAACCCGTAGGTGCCTCTTCAGCAGGCAGGCCCACCTAAACCCCTTCCCGCACACAAAACAGCGAAAGCCCTGCTCCTCCCCGACGGCAACTGCCGGTTCAGGGACCCCAGAAGTTTGGGATGAGCCGGGCTGGTTGTTGACTAGCGTCGCCGTTCCTTTTAACGTATCCATTTGGAACCCTCTGTCCCCCCCCCAACACTCCTCTAGCGCCAAACCCAAACAAACAAGAGGAATTGGCACAAGCAGCACAATTCGAGGGTGCGGTCCTCCTCCTCAGCCCGACAAGGTTTCGATTTCCCGCTGCGTGGCTCGACTGGGTTGCGAGAAGGTGTTGCTGCCCTCGCCGCAGGCTCAAGAGTAGCCTTCCTGCAGCCGGCACAGTAAAAATCCAACACGTTGGTCCTTCTCCTGCCTGGAGATCCGGTTTAAAAGCTGATCCATCTGCTTTTCCAGTTGTGAAGGGAGGTCCCCGGCCTGGACTCCTGCCTGCTCCCGGGGAGGATTCCCAATGGGTTGTGTATCTTTGTGTCTCCCTGTTGCAGGTTGGTCAGATTGGCAGTCACCCTCCTCCTGTCCAGGGGCTCCAGAGTTGTAGGAGTGAGTGGCTCTGCCTCCTGCAGTCTCTCTCCCCCTGGCTGTCCCTCTCCCTGGGGCTCTCTCTCTGTCTCTGTCCCTCTCCCTGGGGCTCTGTCTCTGTCCCTCTCCCTGGGGCTCGGGCTCGGGCTCGGGCTCTGTCCCTCTCCCTGGGGCCCTCTCCCTGGGGCTCTCTCTCTGTCCCTCTCCCTGGGGCCCTCTCCCTGGGGCTCTCTCTCTGTCCCTCTCCCTGGGGCTCGGGCTCTCTCTCTGTCCCTCTCCCTGGGGCTCTCTCTCTGTCCCTCTCCCTGGGGCTCTCTCTCTGTCCCTCTCCCTGGGGCTCTCTCTCTGTCTCTCCCGCAGTTCAAACAGGGAAACAAAAGAACAGCTGAGTAAAAAGGGCAATGGCAGACAGTGTGCGCATGCCCGGTGCTGGCCGCAGCAGTGTGCGCATGCCCGGTGCCGGCAGCAGCAGTGTGCGCATGCCCGGTGCTGGCCGCAGCAGCGTGCGCATGCCCGGTGCCGGCAGCAGCAGTGTGCGCATGCCCGGTGCTGGCCGCCGGGATTAGCAGACACAGTGTACGCATGCACGGTGCCGGCCGCCCGGCCTCAGCAGGCGGTGTGCGCATGCCCTGTGCCGGCCGCCCGGGCTCAGCAGACAGTGTGCGCATGCCCGCTGCCGCCCCTCCTCCCCCCCACCCGGCACAGCACAGTGTGCGCATGCCCGACGCCGGCCCCCGTGCTCAGCAGACAGTGTGCGCATGCCCGACGCCGGCCCCCGGGCTCAGCGGACAGTGTGCGCATGCCCAATGCCCCCCCCCCCCCCCCCCGGGCACAGCACAGTGTGCGCATGCCCGACGTCGGCCCCCGGGCTCAGCAGACAGTGTGCGCATGCCCGACGCCGGCCCCCGGGCTCAGCGGACACTGTGCGCATGCCCGGTGACTCCGCCGCCGCCAGCCTGGCCAGGCCCCGAGTTGGGAGGGAATGGGGGGGGATGTGCGGCGCGGGCTACCTGAGAGACGCCGGGTTGGATTGTCGGTGCGGCTCTCTCCCGCTCGGCCGGGCCTGTCGAGGTGTCGGTGCCCGTCTCCCTCACTCCCGCCCGGCGACGGCGTCGTGCTCGGCAAGATGGCGACTGCCGCCCCCCTCACGCGGCAGGGACGGCGGTTGGCTCGCGTCCTGATTGGCTGTGGCTGGGACACGTGTGCGCGCCGCCAGCCTGTGGGCCAATCAGCGGCGAGGAGGGGGGGAAAGGAGCGGGAGGAGGCCCTTCAGCCCATCCAGACCGGCCCCCCCCTTGCCATTCACCCTCTTCACTGCTGCCTGCCAAGTCCATCAGCCTCAGTCCCCTTATCCTCAAACTGTGACCCCCCCCTTTGTTCTGGACTCCCCCCACCATCGGGAACATTCTTTCTGAATCTATCCTGTCTAATAAGACAACAAGGAGCGGAATTTTAAAAAAAAAATACATTTTATTGAAATTTTTTTCCCTGAGCAACATTTTTCCCGCTTACAAAACAAGCGAAACAATAACAGTAACAAAACAGAAATTTTAAAACTTTTTAACAATAGTAATAATAGTAGTAATAATATACAAGTAACAAAACCTCGTACTCTATTGCCCTATACTCAACTGCCTCCCCCCCCCCTCCCCCCTGGGTTGCTGCTGCTGGTCATCCGTCTTCCCTCTAACGTTCCCCTAGGTAGTTGAGAAATGGCTGCCACCGCCTGGTGAACCCTTGAGCCGATCCTCTCAGGGCAAACTTTATCTGCTCCAGTTTAATAAACCCCGCCATATCGTTTACCCAGCCCTCCAGTCCGGGGGGGTTTCGCCTCCTTCCACATGAGTAGGATCCTGCGCCGGGCTACTAGGGACGCAAAGGCCACAACGTCGGCCTCTTTCGCCTCCTGCACTCCCGGCTCTTCCGCAACTCCAAATAGAGCTAACCCCCAGCCTGGTTTGACCCGGGCCTTCACCACCTGCGAAATCACTCCCGTCACTCCCTTCCAATACCCTTCCAGTGCCGGGCACGCCCAAAACATATGTGCGTGGTTTGCCGGGCTCCCGCCACACCTCCCACATTTGTCCTCCACTCCAAAGAACCTGCTCAATCTTGCCCCCGTTATGTGTGCTCTATGTAGCACCTTAAATTGAATCAGGCTAAGCCTGGCGCATGAGGAAGAGGAATTTACCCTGCTTAGGGCATCAGCCCACATACCCTCCTCTATCTCCTCCCCTAATTCTTCTTCCCACTTTCTTTTTAGTTCGCCCACCGACTCCTCCCCCTCTTCCCTCATCTCTCTATAAATCTCTGACACCTTGCCCTCTCCGACCCACACCCCTGAAAGCACCCTGTCCTGTATCCCCTGTGTCGGGAGCCGCGGAAATTCCCTCACCTGTTGTCTAGTAAACGCCCTCACCTGCATATATCTCAAGAAATTCCCCTGGGGTAACTTATACTTTTCCTCCAGTGCTCCCAAGCTCGCAAAAGTCCAATCTATGAATAAATCTCCCACCTTCCTAATTCCCAACTGGTACCAGCTCTGAAATCCTCCATCCATTCTTCCTGGGGCGAACCTATGGTTGTTCCTGATAGGGGACCCCACCAGGGCTCCCCGCACCCCTCTCTGTCGCCTCCACTGTCCCCATATGTTCAGTGTTGCCGCCACCACCGGGTTCGTGGTGTACTTTTTCGGTGAGAACGGTAGCGGCGCCGTCACCAGCGCCTCTAGACTCGTCCCTTTACAGGACCTTCTCTCCAGCCTTTTCCACGCCGCTCCCTCACCCTCCATCATCCATCTACGTATCATTGCCACATTGGCGGCCCAATAATAACCTCCCAAGTTCGGTAGTGCCAGTCCTCCTCTGTCCCCACTGCGCTGCAGGAACCCCCTCCTTACTCTCGGAACTTTCCCTGCCCACACAAAGCTCGTAATGCTCCTATCTATTTTATTAAAAAAGGTCCTGGTGATTAAAATAGGGAGACATTGAAATACAAATAAGAACCTCGGGAGGACCATCATCTTAATTGCCTGCACCCCGCCCGCCAGCGATAGAGGCTGCATGTCCCACCTCCTAAAGTCCTCCTCCATTTGTTCTACCAGCCGTGTCAGATTAAGTCTGTGCAAGGTTCCCCAGCTCCTAGCGATCTGAATCCCCAAGTATCGGAAGTTTCTTTCCACTTTCCTTAGCGGTAAGCCTTCTATCTCTCTACTCTGGTCCCCTGGATGTATCACATATAATTCACTCTTCCCCATGTTTAACCTATACCCCGAAAATTCCCCGAATCTCCTCAAGATTCGCATAACCTCTATCATCCCCCCCTGCTGGGTCCGACACGTATAGCAATAGGTCATCCGCGTATAACGAGACTCGGTGTTCTTCTCCCCCTCTAGTCACCCCTCTCCATTTCCTGGAGTCTCTCAGCGCCATGGCCAGAGGTTCAATTGCCAGCGCAAACAGCAATGGAGACAGCGGGCATCCCTGTCTTGTTCCCCTATATAATCGGAAATACTCCGATCTATGTCGACCTGTAACTACGCTTGCCGTTGGTGCCCCATAAAGAAGTCTAACCCAGCGAATAAATCCGTTCCCAAACCCAAACCTCCTTAACACTTCCCATAAATACTCCCACTCCACCCTATCAAATGCCTTCTCTGCGTCCATTTCCGCCACTATCTCTGCCTCCCCCTCCACTGGGGGCATCATTATCACCCCTAATAGTCGTCGCACGTTAACATTCAATTGTCTCCCTTTTACGAACCCTGTCTGGTCTTCGTGCACCACCCCTGGGACACAGTCCTCTATCCTCGATGCCAGCACCTTTGCTAGCAGTTTTGCGTCCACGTTCAATAGTGAAATAGGTCTATAGGACCCACACTGCATCGGATCTTTGTCCCTCTTCAAAATTAGCGATATCGTCGCCTCCGACATTGTCGGGGGTAGTGTCCCCCCTTCCCTGGCCTCATTGAACGTCCTCGCCAACAACGGGGCCAACAAGTCCACATATTTTCTGTAGAATTCCACCGGGAACCCGTCTGGTCCTGGGGCCTTCCCTGCTTGCATGCTTCCCAGTCCCTTAATAACCTCGTCCACCTCAATCGGCGCCCCCGGGCCTGCCACCGCCTGCTCCTCCACTTTCGGGAACCTCAACTGATCCAGGAACTGCCGCATCCCCTCCTCTCCGAGACCGATACAGTTCTTCATAAAAGGTCTTAAACACCTCATTTATCTTTCCTGCCCTTCGCACCGTGTCTCCCCTTTCGTCTCTAATTCCTCCTATCTCCCTCGCTGCTGCCCTCTTTCGCAGTTGGTGCGCCAACAGGCGACTAGCCTTTTCCTCATATTCATACCTCCTCCCCTGTGCCTTCCTCCACAGTACCTCCGCCTTTCTGGTGGTCAGAAGGTCAAACTCGGTCTGGAGTCGTCTCCTCTCCCTGTACAGCTCCTCCTCAGGGGTCTCTGCAAATTCTCTGTCCACCCTTAAAATCTCCCCCAGTAATCTATCCCTTTCCTTGGCCTCTGTTTTCCTTTTGTGGGCCCCAATAGAAATCAGCTCTCCTCTGACCACTGCTTTTAGTGCTTCCCAGACCACTCCCACAGGGACCTCGCCGTCGTCATTGACCTCCAGGTATCTCTCGATACACCCCCTCACTCTTGCACACACTCCCTCATCCGCCATCAGTCCAACATCTAATCGCCAGAATGTTCTCTGCTCCCTGTCCTCTCCTACTTCCAGGTCCACCCAATGTGGGGCATGATCCAAAACCGCTATGGCTGAGTATTCAGCTTCTTCCACCCTAGAGATCAACGACCTTCCTAGAACAAAAAAATCTATCCGGGAGTACACTTTATGGACGTGGGAGAAGAAGGAATACTCCCTAGCCCTGGGTCTAAGAAATCGCCATGGATCCACTCCCCCCATTTGGTCCATAAACCCCTTAAGTACCTTGGCCGCTGCCGGCCTTCTTCCAGTCCTTGAGCTGGATCTATCTAGTCCCGGGTCCAGCACCGTATTGAAGTCCCCTCCTAAAATCAAATTTCCTGCCTCCAGGTCCGGAATACGCCCCAGCATCCGTCTCATGAACCCCGCATCATCCCAATTTGGGGCATACACATTTACCAACACGACCTCCATTCCCTCCAGCCTACCACTCACCATTACATATCTACCTCCACTATCTGCTACGATGTTCTTTGCTTCAAATGCTACCCGTTTCCCCACCAAAATGGCCACCCCTCTGTTCTTTGCGTCCAGTCCTGAGTGGAACACCTGTCCCACCCATCCTTTCCTTAGCCTAACTTGGTCCGCCACCTTTAGGTGCATCTCTTGGAGCATAACCACGTCTGCCCTTAGTCCTTTCAAATGCGCGAGCGCTCGGGCCCTTTTTATCGGCCCATTCAGGCCTCTCACGTTCCACGTGATCAGCCTCACTGGGGGGCTACCTGCCCCCCTCCCGTGTCGACTAGCCATTACCTTCTCTAGGCCAGTCCCATATCCCGCCTCCGCGCTCCCGCTCGCTCCCCCAGCGTCGCATTCCGCCCCCGACTACCTTCTCTTTAGCCATTTCCTTTTGGATTTCCGCAGCAGCAACCCAGTTTCCCCCCCCCCCCCCCCCCCCCGCTAGATCCCTATCTAGCTTGATTGCTCCCCCCATATCACTTCCGTAAGTCAGCTGACTTCAACTGACCCCGGCTACTCCTGCTCGCTCCTCGACCCCCCCCGGTGTGAGGGAACTCCCATCCGCCTTGCGCCTGTTTTCCCGCCTTATTCTTTCCGGCGCGGGAACATCCCTTTACCTGTCCTGCCTCTTATGGCGCAGCTCCCTTTCCCCTCCCCCTCTCCTTCCCCATTCTCTGACTATGTCCCGCCTCTCCCCCCTCACCGGCGCCCACATTTCCCCAGTGTCCCCCCCTTCCCTGTTTACTTCTCGCTTAACTTTCACCATCCCATTAACAAAAACAATAATAACAACAATAACAGTTCCCTGCAGCATCAGTCCCTCAGTTCCGGTCCAGTTTCTCTTCATTGATGAAGGACCATGCTTCCTCCGCCGTCTCGAAATAATAATGTCTCTCCTGATGCGTGACCCATAGTCTTGCCGGCTGCAGCATCCCAAACTTCACCTTCCTTTTGTGCAAAACCTCTTTGGCTCGGTTGAAGCTCGCCCTCCTTCTCGCCACCTCCGCACTCCAATCCTGGTAGATCCTTACCACCGCATTCTCCCATCTGCTGCTCCGCACCTTTTTGGCCCATCTCAGGACCTCTTCTCTGTCCTTAAGGCGGTAGAATCGCATGATTATCGCCCTCGGTGGTTCTCCCGCTTTTGGTCTTCTCGCCGGGATCTGACCTGCCCACTCCACCTCCATGGGGCCCGCAGGGGCCTCGGCACCCATCAGTGAGCTCAGCATCTTACTTGCGTACGCTCCACAGTCCACTCCTTCCACACCCTCCGGGAGACCTAGTACTCTAAGGTTCTTCTTTCGTGCTCCATTTTCAAGGGCCTCAATCCTGCCAGCACACTTTTTATGAAGTGCCTCGTGCGTCTGAGTCTTGACCGCCAGGCCCAGGACCTCGTCCTCAATACCTGACACCTTCTGCTCCACCACGCGGAGCTCAGTCTCCTGGGTCTTTAAAGTCTCCTTAAGCCCCTCAATTGCCTGTAACAACGGGGTCATTACCTCCTTCTTCAGCAGGTCCACGCACCGTCTCACCACCTCGTCCTGCTCAGGCCCCCATGTCACCTGTGGTTTCTCCGCCGCCATTTTGTTTCACTCCCTCTCTCTCTCTCTCTCTGATCTTCTGGCTGCAGATTCTTCGGGCTGCAGCCGGCGCCGCCGGTTTTTCCCTCCGTCTTTCGGGGGGGGTGCTCCCTTCCCTCGCGCCTCGCACCGGGTTTTACGGCCGTCCAAGTCCCCGTTGGGGCTCTTAAAAGAGCCCGAAGTTCCGTCGGAGCTGGAGCCGCCGAAACGTGCAGCTAGCTCATCCCTGCCGCAACCGGAAGTCAACAAGGAGCAGAATTAATCCACTCGGCCCATCGAGTCTGCTCCGCCGTTCAATCATGGCTGATATTTTTCTCATCCCCATTCTCCTGCTTTCTCCCCATAACCCCTGATCCCCTTATTAATCAAGAACCTATCTATCTCTGTCTTAAAGACACTCAGTGATTTGGCCTCCACAGCCTTCTGCGGCAAAGAGTTCCACAGATTCACCCCCCTCTGGCTGAAGAAATTCCTCCTCATCTCGGTTTTAAAGGATCGTCCCTTTAGTCTGAGATGGTGTCCTCTGCTTCTAGTTTTTCCTACAAGTGGAAACATCCTCTCCACGTCCACTCTATCCACGGGCTGGTTTAGCACAGTGGGCTAAACAGCTGGCTTGTAATGCAGAACAATGCCAGCAGCGCGGGTTCAATTCCCATACCAGCCTCCCCGAACAGGCGCTGGAATGTGGCGACTAGGGGATTTTCACAGTAACTTCATTGAAGCCGACTTGTGACAAGCGATTATTATTATTATCTATCCAGGCCTCACAGTATCCTGTAAGCTTCAATAAGATTCGCTCTTCTAAACTCCAATGAATATAATCCTAACCGACTTAGTCTCTCCTCCTATGGCAGTCGTGCCATCCCAGGAATCAGTCTGATAAACCCTCGCTGCTCTCCCTCCACAGCAAGAACATCCTTCCTCCGATAAGGACACCAATACTACACACAATATTCCAGGTGTTGCCTCACCAATGCCTGATACAATTGCAGTAAAACATCCCTATTCCTGTACTCGAATCCTCTCGCTCTGAAGGCCAACATACCATTTGCCTTCTTTACTGCCTGCTGCACCTGAGCGCTTACTTTCAGCGACTGATGCACGAGGACACCAAGGTCTCGCTGAGTATCCACCTCTCTCAAGTTACACCCATTCACATAATCTGCCTACCTGTTTTTGCCTGTTGACCGAAAGGACGGCGAGCGGGGAAACCCAATCCCTCGCTGACCCTGGTCCTCTTTTGCTCCATCGGATTCTCTCCTTCACACTCCATGACGATCAAATGAAGCGTTGTGTTCCCCGCCACACACATAGACAATTATCAGAAGTAAAGACCCCTAGGAACCATCTGAAGAAACAGTTCAACCCAGTTCTTGTGCTTTGAATGAGCACAAATGGGTAAAGCTGTTGTTTTTCCATTCATCTGAAATGATTATCTTGGTGTTCTGATCTACCCGCCCTCAGAGATAGATTCAAGTCAACAGCTATCAACATATGTTGAAATAGAAAGCCTTTCAAATAAAGGTTTGCTTATTTATATAAGTGCCTTTCACAATAACTGGACATCTCAAAGCACTGCGCCAACAAAGAGCTTTTGAAGTGGGCCCATTCTTGCAGGAAATGCAATGACGCAAAAACCCGTCCAAAAGCACAGGGTCCCGAAATTTAATCAGAGATTGAGAAAATTCGGGGGCTGGTTTAGCACAGGGCTAAATAGCTGGCTTTTAAAGCAGGCCAGCAGCGCGGGTTTAATTCCCGTACCGGCCTCCCCGAACAGGTGTCGGAATGTGGCGACTAGAGGCATTTCACAGTAACTTCATTTGAAGCCTACTTGTGACAATAAGCGATTTTCATTTTCATTTCATTTTTCATTTGAAAACTTTCTTTTTAAATTTTAAAGTAGCCAATTCTTTTTTTTTTCCCCAATTAAGAGCCCACATACCCTGGACATCTTTGGATTGTGGGGCTGTTATGTTTGTCCCTTTGTACTTTACGAAAGAATGCACCAAACGCTTTGACTTGTCCAAACCAGAATCTTCCGAGATGGTCGGATGTGCCTCCCCTTATATTATCGGAGTCACTGGTCACATGATCTTGGTCTCAAGACTGCATGGTGTGCCTGTACCGCCGCCTGCTGGTTGGAGGTCGCACACCATCCATCTATGATATAGCCCATAGGCATATCGCCACAGGGGTGAGACCCGCGCAGACATGGGGAGAATGTGCAAACTCCACATGGACAGTAACCTAGGGCCGGGATCGAACCCAGGTTTTCGGCGCCGTGAGGCAGCAGTGCTAACCACTGTGCCGCCCTGGGATTGAGAAAAAGTCAACTCGCCCTTAAGTTATCAACAGTATTGCGACCACCCAGCATCATTTGAACACATTGGAGGGAGTTGACCAGCAAGAAACAAAACACCTCGCAAGTCTGGGTTACACGGTTGGAAACAGGCAAGTTCAGTCGCTTGGGAAAAGTGAAAAGATAGATGAACGTCTCGGGTAGAGCCCCTTTTACTGAACTAGTGAGCCCAACTTCTGATTCTTCCAACAAAATGAGTTGAAGAGGCAGCTCACTGATCTTACAGCTCACGGAGACGCTGGGAAAGAAGTTGAATATTCTGAAGAATACGTGTCGGCTGTTTTTCAGACAGAAAGGACAGAAGGTGAATAAAACATCTCTTGCAAATCACAATTAAAAGGAAGGTGACTGGGGAGGGTATGAAAGGAAACTGAGATTGAGCCACCTGAAGACAATCAGAGCATGGGACTGTATTGTACACTTGGAACTCAGAGTAAAAGTTCCTGTTGGAATGGTGCCAAAGGTGCAAAGTGAATGAAGAATTTGAGTGTATGAATATCTGTCGACAGAGATGGTGGCCATGATGTGGAGATACCGGCGTTGGACTGGGGTCGACACAGTAAGAAGTCTTACAACACTAGGTTAAAGTCCAACAGATTTGTTTTGAATCACTAGCTTTCGGAGCGCTGCTCCTTCACTCACCTCATGAAGGAGCTACGCTCCGAAAGCTAGTGATTCCAAATAAACTTGTTGGACTTCTACCTGGTGTTGTAGGACTTCTTAGGGTGTAGATGGGGGGGAGGGGGTTTGTCAAGTGTTCGTCTGATGTGTGACCTCTCCAAATGTGAGACTGAAGTGTGAACTCTTCTCTCTCACTTCTTCCCGTAACCAGACGATCAATGTCTCCTTTTATTTCTTCCTCCTTTTTACAGATTTCAGATCTGCACTAAAATAAGCAGACCTCACACGGGATACAAATGGAAGAATTGCTTTAGTATCTAAAGGAATGAGACCCCTTGTGCGTATTGGTTGTAGTGATGCCTGGGCGTCGCTTCCATATTTCAGAAGACAGACTGTTGAGGATGTCGGATAAGAAACCATTGTGAACTCATTCACTGGATTTGTTCGCTAACAGGTAATGGAAATGTCTCCGTTTTTCAAACATCTTATAAGAACTTGTACTTGCCTGTATCCAACTTGGGTGTGTACGTGTGACTTTTTCATTCATTCAAGAGATGTGGGTTTCGCTGGCTAGGCCAGCCCTAAATTAATTTAAATTCAGCTGGTGACTGCGCATCGATGGAATTGAGGTGCGAGGTGTGAACAGGGGGCATTTGAAGTGAATAGGGCCAAATTGGGTGTTCTGCAAATAAACACAATTTGCATTCGGAGTTAAATGAGGATTTGGATTTTCAGCTGCTGAATTTCAAAGGTAGGTAAGAAGAAATTTATAAGGGAAGGTCACATGTAAACTCGGTTATTATTGGGGGCAATAGAAAACATGAAATGTTTGTATATTTTGAAGTCAGTAACGTCGAGAGAGATGTTGCAAACAATGTTTTTAAAGACGAAAGAGAAAAAAATAAGGAAATGTTGGGGGCTGTGACCATGTAAGATTCTGCAGACAGTGATGCGCTGAGACAGAACTGTGAAGTCCACCTTGAAGCGAACAGCCAGCGAAGCATCTGTTTGTTCCAGAAAGAAGGGTTTTCTTTAAAGCTTTGAATTTCCACAGTCCTGTGTAAGAGAGAAGCGCTGCAACATAGATTCTTCTCGAAAGCAACAGTAGGTTGTGCTTTGTAATGCTATTGGAATTTGTTTCATAAGTTACTATGAGGACTGTTACCTCAAGGGGTGTTTGTTTCTGGGATTACCAAGTAAGAATTTGTTTGGGAATGTTCTGCAAGATTATTCTTAACTGTGTAAATGTAATCTTGGGAGTTTAAGTTTTCTTTTCTTTTAATAGATGTTTTAATTTACTATTCAAAATCTCCAAACATGTTACTGGGATTTGTATCTCCTGACCTCCGTTCATGTATTTTTCTCAGAGTAAAATATACATTGAAAATTGTGATCGCTTGCCAAGTTTCCCCTTTGAGATATTGTTCGAATGGCAATTACCACCTGTCAGATTATAACAACGTTTAAAAAATGTAAGATGGGCAGCACAGTGTCGCAGTGGTAGCACTGCAGTCTCACGGCGCTGAAGTCCCAGGTTCGATCCCGGCTCTGGGTCAGTGTCCGAGTGGAATTTGCTATTTCTCTCCGTATTTGCGTGGGTCTTGCCCCCACAACCCAAAGATGTGCAAGGTAGGTGGATTGAACATGCTAAATTGCCCCTTAATTGGAAAAGATGAATTGGGTACTCTAAATTTATAATTAAAAAAATAAATTAAAAAATGTAAGATGACCTCTGCATCACCTGAGATGTTCTGGAGCTGATCAGATCCAGTTTTCTCCTGGAACAGTTGACACTCTTATCTGCACTGGATCCAGTGTTTGATAATCTTTCTTGCATCTTGGCGTACGGAATTGGGCAAAGTATTGTGTTTAACTGTCAATGTCAACTCCAGTGAGGGGGCACTCCACCTGGTAAATCAACAATTTACATTGCTCTTTTTTTCACGAAGGAGTCTTGAAGCTCTTTGTATGGGGGTGGGGGGGGGGGCAGGGGCGGTGGGGGGGGGGGTGCGGAGTTGGATTTGAGCTGGTGGCAATAGAGGAGCTAGACTGCTGGGGAGGTGGTGTAAAAGGCACTGCAAAGAGAAATGTTTTGTGGATTTTGTGGTCCAAGGGAGGGTTATCAAGTTTTTTCAGAGCACAGCAGACCTTGCATATGGACGTGGACCGCTTCCTTCTCTGAGGAATCGTGAATGTTATTGAATATTGTGTAATCATCAGCGAACACCACCACATATGACCGACTGATGGAGGGAAGGTCATTGGTGAAGCAGCTGAAGATGTTTGGGCCGAGGACACGACCCTGAGGAACTCCTGCAGTGATGTCCTGGAGCTGAGATGATTGACCTCCAACCACCACAACCATCTTCCTTTGTGCCGGGTATGACTCCAACCAGCAGAGAGTTCACCCCCCCCCGATTCCCATTGACTCCAGTTTAGCTCGGGCTACGTTGTGATACACAGTCAAATATTTTCTTGATGTCAGGGGGAAGCCACTCTCACCTCACCAGGTTCGATCCCGGCCCCGGGTCACTGTCCGTGTGGAGTTTGCACATTCTCCCCGCGTCTGCGTGGGTTTCACCATAACAACCCAAAGGTGTGCAGGGTAGGTGGATTGGCCTTTAATTGGAAAAAAAGAATTAGGTACTCTAAATTTATTTTTAAATAAAGAAGAGAGAGTTTTAAAAAAAAAAATTTAGAGTACCCAATTCATTTTTTCCAATTAAGGTGCAATTTCGCGTGGCCAATCCACCTACCCTGCACATCTTTGGGTTGTGGAGGCGAAACCCACCCAGACACGGGGAGAATGTGTAAACTCCACACGGACAGTGACCCAGAGCCGGGATCGAACCTGGGACCTCGGCGCCGTGAGGCAGCAGTGCTAACCCACTGCACCACCGTGGTAGAGGAGAGAGTTGATAATGTCGAGTATCATTCTGAGGGGGCTTGAGACCAGATAAAGCTGAGATGATATTTCCCCTTGGAGGAGAGGGGAGGAATCTAGAATGAGGATTCACTGTTTGACAGTAAGGGGTCACCCCCCCAACGCCCCCCCCTTCCCACCCCCTTCAAGATGGTGCTGGGGAAGAGTTTCTGCTGAGGCTCGATTAAATTCTGAATTCTCTGTCCCCGGAGAGCAGTGCAGGCTGAGCCATTGAATATGGTTCAGGCTGAGTTAGACAGATTTCTGATTGACGAGGGATCAAGGAGGGAGGGGGGGGGGCTTCATATGGAACTAGCATAACCTCGACCATCCTGTGCAGTTGTTGTCAGATGCTGACACCCAGCCTTTTTATTTCCTGACCGGCTGTCCCCTCTCACGCTGAAACCGACAGCGCATATCAACCTTTTGTGCTGGGGTCAGTACAATGGTGATGTATAATCCAGAGAATGAGAGTTCAGATTCCTCCCACCGCACCGTGACAATTCAAATTCAAATGACTGAAGGTGAAAGATGATTTGAGTGAAAGTTATTGTGAAGCTGGTGCATACACGTCCTTGTGGTGTTGGGTGCTCTGGTGCACAGATGAGCCAACACAGTTGTATGTGGTACAACTCTATTTTATTTTAACTCTTATATACAGTTCGTTCTGGATACTCTGCACGTGCTGTCTCCCTGAGTGTGTCGTGTAGCAGGTCTGTCCTGGTCCTCCTCTCCAGCTAATACTGACCACCAGGTGTCGTGTTTGTGCTTTTATATCTTTCTGTGAATGGTTGTGGTGTTGTGTGTTCTGATTTGTCTGTTGGTGTGTCTATCATGATGTGTGTGTTTGAATATCATGACAGTCCTGTCGGGAAAGAAGCCTCTTGTCCTGCCTGCCCAGGGCTGACACATCTGATTCCAGCCCCACATCAATGTGGTGGACTCCTTATGTTCTGCACTGATCTGGCAAGCCACTCAGTACATCAGGGGAACAGGGGAGGGACAGCCTTGTGTATGATACCTACACACTCAGAACAAGTTCAAATATTTAATCCAAGGGCAGCACGGTGGCGCAGTGGTTAGCACTGCTGCCTCACGGCGCTGAGGTCCCAGGTCCAATCCCGGCCCTGGGTCACTGTCCGTGTGGAGTTTGCACATTCTCCCCGTGTCTGCGTGGGTTTCGCCCCCACAACCCAAAAGATGTGCCGGATAGGTGGATTGGCCGCACTAAATTGCCCCTTTAATTGGAAAAAAATGAATTGGATACTCTAAATTTATTTTTAAAAAATATATTTAAACCATTTAAACCTCTCCCCCCCCCTCCCTCAGCAGACAACGGTAACCCACTCTCGAAAGTGCACGATGAACAAACCCCAATTATAGAACCCCCCCCCCCTCCACATGAACTTCACCTTCTCCAGGGTCAGAATCTCCATCAGGTCCCACCGCCACGTGGAGGCGCAGGGTGGAGAGACTGACCTCCACCCCACAGGACCTGCGTGCGATCAGCGAGGCGAAGGCCAAAACATTGGCCCCCGCTTCCGCCTACAACTCGAGGCAGTCCGACACCCCGAATGTGGCTTCAAGGGGACGGGGTCCACATGTCTTAAGACCCCCCGGTATTGTACTGAACACCGTCCTCCAAAACCTTTCCAGCTTCGGGCAGGACCAAAACATATGTACATGGTTCGCAGGACCTTTCCCATATCGCTCCACCCCCGCAAACAGCCGGCTCATCCTAGACTTTGAGAGGTGCGCCCTGTACACCTTCAGCTGTATCAGCCCAACATCGCGCACAAGGTCGAGGCGTTCACCCTCCGCAGCACCCCACACACAGTCCCTCCACCAGCATCCACCCCAGCGCCATCTCCCACTTCACCGTAACCCCCTCCATGGACATCCCATCCTCCTCCAGACTCCTCTCATAAATCACCGACCCACCACCACTGACAACCCAGCCTCCAACAGCGAGGGGGCAGACGCAATCGGGATGGTTGGGGAAACCCTCCTCTCAAAGTACTGCACCTGCAGGTCCCTAAAACCTTTCCCCTGTGCCAATCCATACATTTCGCCAAACTCGCAAATCGCCCTCCCAGGAACAGATCCTTCATTTCCTTAAAACCCCCCCCCTCTCTCTCTTCCCATTCCTGAAACCTCTCATCCATCCTCCCCGGCTCAAACCTGTGATTCCCCCTGATCAGCATCCCCCCCTGACCCGGCCACCAGCTTAAAGTGCTGCCTAAACTGCCCCTAAATCTTCAACGTGGCAACCACCACACCGACTCACCGTATATTTCCCCGGGGCCAACGGGGACAGCACCGTTGCCAGCGCCCAAAACCCCGATCCACTGCAAGAACCTGCCTCCATCCTCACCCACAGAGCCCCCCTGCTCCAACCCTGCACATTCTCTGCATTTGCCACCCAACAATAATACATAATAACAATCTTTATTATCCTCACAAGTAGGCTAACATTAACACTGCAATGAAGTTACTGTGAAAAGCCCCTAGTCGCCACACTCCGGCGCCTGTTCGGGTACACTGAGGGAGAATTCAGAATGTCTAATTCACCTAACAAGCTCGTCTTTCGGGACTTGTGGGAGGAAACCGGAGCGTCCGGAGGAAACCCACATAGACACGGGGAGAACGTGCAGACTCCGCACAGACAGTGACCCAGCGGGGAATCGAACCCGGGGCCCTGGCGCTGTGCTATCACAGTGCTAACCACTGTGCTGCCGTGCTGCCCGCACTTCACCTCTCGTCTCTCTTCACCCAACTCACGGCCTTCTCCACGTGGAACTTATGAAACAGATTAGAACCGCCCTTGGTGGCTCATTTGCTTTCGGCTTTGGCCTGAGCGACCGATGTGTCTTGTCCAACTCGCATCGGGAGGGTTCTTCCCCCTCCCCCATCAACTCCGGCAGCATCTTTGCGAAGTACTCGGTCAGCCTTGGGCCCTTTACCCCGTCAGGCAGGCCCCCAATTCGCAGGTTTGGCCTCCTTGACCTGTTCTCCAGGTCCTCCATCTTAGCTCCGAGCCCTTTTTTGACTCCACCACCCTCCGCAGCTCCTCGTCCATCGAGGTGAACTGGTCACTGTGCTACGACAGAGCCTCCTCCACCCACTTCACCACCTCTCCTTGCTCCCGTATCTCGACTGCCGCCTTCACCGGGGCAATCGCCTCCTCCACCCACTCCGTCACCGCAGCCTTCATCTCCCTCCGCACCACCTCCATATGCTTGGCAATCAGCCTCTCAAACTCCACCGACAACCACTCGAAAGGGGAGCGGCCACACCCAGCGACTCAGCCCCCGCCATCGTACTTCCTGCAGGACACAGCAACTGGCCTAACGGCGAACCTTCGCTCGCCCCTTCTTTTCAGTGCCCTTCTCCTGGGTCTTCGACATCTCGCACCTTCCTTATAACTTCCCGCACCAATCCCTGCACAAACGACCCCCGAAACCGGGCATAAAAGTGCAAACACCAGAGACTCCAGCAGGAGGTACCCAATGTGCGATCCCCACCTACACGTCACCACTGGAAGTCTCAAAGAGACCAATTTTAAGGATTAATTTAAATGAAGCGACAGAGACTTTGAAGCAAAGTGACTCCCATGGGAAAATTTACAAAATGTTTCGGGGAAAATGTAACAATAATTGTACAGTTGTAAGACACTAAACTGCTATTCACTATATTTTCTGGTCAACCGGGAGGAATGTTATAACGTGACACATCGCATAGTGTTGGGGATCTGTCAGTGATGTCCCATGCAGCGATACCTTGATTTCAGTCATTGGATTGGATTGGATTTGTTTATTGTCACGTGTACCGAGGTACAGTGAAAAGTATTTTACTGCGAGCAGCTCAACAGATCATTAAGTACATGGGAAGAAAAGGGAATAAAAGAAAATACATAATAGGGCAACACAACATACACAATGTAACTACATAAGCACTGGCATCGGGTGAAGCATACAGGGTGCAGTGTTAATGGAGTCAGTCCATAAGAGGGTCATTTAGGAGTCTGGTGACAGCGGGGAAGAAGCTGTTTTTGAGTCTGTTCATGCGTGTTCTCAGACTTCTGTATCTCCTGCCCGATGGAAGAAGTTGGAAGAGTGAGTAAGCCGGGTGGGAGGGATCTTTGATTATGCTGCCCGCTTTCCCCAGGCAGCGGGAGGTGTAGATGGAGTCAATGGATGGGAGGCAGGTTCGTGTGATGGACTGGGCGGTGTTCACGACTCTCTGAAGTTTCTTGAGGTCCTGGGCCGAGCAGTTGCCATACCAGGCTGTGATGCAGCCAGATACGATGCTTTCTATGGTGCATCTGTAAACGTTGGTAAGAGTTAATGTGGACATGCCGAATTTCCTTAGTTTCCTGAGGAAGTATAGGCGCTGTTGTGCTTTCTTGGTAGTAGTGTCGAAGTGGGTGGGCCAGGTCAGATTTTTGGAGATGTGCACCCCTAGGAATTTGAAACTGCTAACCATCTCCACCTCGGCCCCGTTGATGCTGACATGGCACCATGATAGCTGCCAATTGGACGATGTGAACTTCAGGTAAAGAGAATTAGAAACAAAACAGAGGCACGAGTATTCTACTTTTACTGAAGTGATTTCACTTCTGTGGAAGCTGAATCAAAATGATACAGCATTCTTTCCAGAGGAGGCAGATACACTCCAGGCTCTCTCAATCTCAGCACCTCAACATCTTTACAGCCAATCAAGTATTTTTGAAAATAATTTGTTGTTGTAATGTAGCAAATGTGCCGGTGATTTCCCACACATTGCAAGCTGAAATAGCCCAGATAATCCCTTTACTGACATTGGTTGATGAATAAATATTGTCCAGGGAACTGGGCGTGAGCTGAGCATAATCCCCTTCTTTCAAAATCATATTGCAGGATCTTTTGCACCTATCTGAGTGCTTCAGTTTCATCCGGAAGACAGCACCTCCAACAGTGTAGCACCCTCTGTACTGTACTGGAGTGTTTTCCTAAATGTCAGGGCAAGTGGGGCTTGAATGTCAGTCTTCATGGTAGAAAACACCAATAGCATTAACATTGCTAAATCATCGACCTTGGAGACCTCAGATGAGTGTTGTTCAGCAGGGTCTCCACAAACAGGAACCAGCTGGAATGACACTTGTGGGGGTCTCCCAGGGGATCAGAGGCCCCCAGCTTCATGTCCCCTGGGGAAGGTGGTACCCTGGCATTGCTGGTGCCACCGGGCACCCTGGCTGTGCCATCTGGGGGCCAGCCTGACACTGCGAAGGTGCATTTCTTGTGCAATTGGATGTGGGGGGGGTGCACTGTGTGGGTGTTGGGGGGAATGTGGGTGGGGCTGGGGACCCTCCCATAGTTTGTTTGGGCTGGGAGGGGGTCGGTGATCACCTTAACAATCGTGTCCCAACCTCTCGGTATACTGGGAGTTTCCGCAAGTGGAGCTCGCCACTGTTCAAAACGGGACTATGAGGGGCCTTGGCCATGTGTTCCCCACTGAGCCATGTGCTGTTCAGCGCTGTCAGTGCCAGCAAACACACGGCTAAACACACTCACTATGGGACTTTGTTTCCATTTAGTTGAGTTGCATCCTTTGAAGAAAAAAGAAAAAAACATTACTAAATCATCAAGGGGGGAAAGGGAGAGGCAATAAATACAATAACTATAATTGGAGAAAAAGTACTGGGGAAACTAATGAGGCCAAGTCCCCTGGACCAGATGGGTTGCATCCTCGGATATTAAAGGAAGTAGCTACAGAGATGCTGGATCCACTTGCAGTAATCATCCAAGAATCCTTAAATTCTGGAAAAGTCCCAGAGGATTGGAAAACTGTTGATTCAAAAAGGGAGGAAGACAAAAAAAAAGGTAATTGTAGGCCAGTTAGCATGACATCTGTCATTGGAAAAATGGTAGAGTCCATTACAAAGGATGTGGTAGCAGGGGATTTAGCAGAATATAATAAATAAGAGTCAGCATGTCTTCATGAAGGGGAAATTATACCTGACAAATTTACTAGAATTCTTTGAGGTGGTAACGAGAAATATAGATAAAAGGGAGACACTAGATGTGATATACTTAGATTTACAAAAGGTATTCAAGAAGGTACCACACAAAAGGCTACTTAATAAGGTATAAAAGAGCTCATGGTTTTGGGGGTAGTAGATTAGCATGGATAGAGGATTGGCTAACCAAGTGAGTGCTGAATTTGGTGCATTTGAGTGCGATAGTGAGAGTTTGGTGACCGAGGGAGTGCTGAATTTGAACAAAGAACAAAGAACAAAGAAATGTACAGCACAGGAACAGGCCCTTCGGCCCTCCAAGCCCGTGCCGACCATACTGCCCGACTAAACTACAATCTTCTACACTTCCTGGGTCCGTATCCTTCTATTCCCATCCTATTCATATATTTGTCAAGATGCCCCTTAAATGTCCCTATCGTCCCTGCCTCCACTACCTCCTCCGGTAGTGAGTTCCAGGCACCCACTACCCTCTGCGTAAAAAAAAATAAAAAAAAAAAAAAAAAATTTGGTGCATTTGAGTGCGATAGTGAGAGTTTGGTGACCGAGGGAGTGCTGAATTTGGTGCATTTGAGTGCGATAGTGAGAGTTTGGTGACCGAGGGAGTGCTGAATTTGGTGCATTTGAGTGCGATAGTGAGAGTTTGGTGACCGAGGGAGTGCTGAATTTGGTGCATTTGAGTGCGATAGTGAGAGTTTGGTGACCGAGGGAGTGCTGAATTTGGTGCATTTGAGTGCGATAGTGAGAGTTTGGTGACCGAGGGAGTGCTGAATTTGGTGCATTTGAGTGCGATAGTGAGAGTTTGGTGACCGAGGGAGTGCTGAATTTTGTGCATTTGAGTGCGATAGTGAGAGTTTGGTGACCGAGGGAGTGCTGAATTTGGTGCATTTGAGTGCGATAGTGAGAGTTTGGTGACCGAGGGAGTGCTGAATTTGGTGCATCTGAGTGCGATAGTGAGAGTTTGGTGACCGAGGGAGTGCTGAATTTGGTGCATTTGAGTGCGATAGTGAGAGTTTGGTGACCGAGGGAGTGCTGAATTTGGTGCATTTGAGTGCGATAGTGAGAGTTTGGTGACCGAGGGAGTGCTGAATTTGGTGCATTTGAGTGCGATAGTGAGAGTTTGGTGACCGAGGGAGTTGGGTGAGGAGGGAGTAAGGCGCTCCTTTCATTTTGTTTCCGACATTTCCGCAAAGAGTGCGAAGAGAGCCAGGAGTTTACAGAAAGTGTAGCTGACTGGGAGCAGGGTCGGAGGGCGGAGATCTAGTTAGTCCACAGGGCAGCTATATTCTGTCAGGTAAGAGGGAATGGAGGCTAGGCCAGTTACATGCTCCTCCTGTAGGATGTGGGTGGTGAGGGATACCACCGGTGTCCCCACTGACTATACCTGCGGGAAGTGCACCCAACTTCAGCTCCTCAAAGACCGTGTTAGGGAACTGGAGCTGAAGCTGGATGAACTTCGGATCATCCGGGAGGCAGAGGGGGTGATTGAGAAGAGTTACAAGGAGGTATCCACACCCAAGGTACAGGACAAGAATAGCTGGGTTACCGTCAGGGGGAAAAAAACAAACAGGCAGAAAGTGCAGGGATCCCTCGTGGCCGTTCCCCTTCAAAACAAGTATACCATTTTGGATGCTGTTGGGGGGGATGACCTACCGGGGGAAGGCCCTAGCGGCCAGGTCTCTGGCACTGAGTCTGGCTCTGGGGCTCAGAAGGGAAGGGGGGAGAATAGAAAAGCAATAGTTGTAGGAGATTCAATGGTTAGGGGAATAGATAGGAGATTCTGTGGTCGCGAGCGAGACTCCCGGAAGGTATGTTGCCTCCCGGGTGCCAGGGCCAGGGATGTCTCGGATCGCGTCTTCAGGATCCTTAAGGGGGAGGGGGAGCAGCCAGAAGTCGTGGTGCACATTGGTACCAACGACATAGGTAGGAAAAGGGGTGTGGAGGTAATAAACAAGTTTAGGGAGTTAGGCTGGAAGTTGAAAGCCAGGACAGACAGAGTTGTCATCTCTGGTTTGTTGCCGGTGCCACGTGATAGCGAGGCTAGGAATAGGGAGAGAGTGCAGTTGAACACGTGGCTGCAGGAATGGTGTAGGTGGGAGGGCTTCAGGTATTTGGATAATTGGAGCGCATTCAGGGGAAGGTGGGACCTGTACAAGCAGGACGGGTTGCATCTGAACCAGAGGGGCACCAATATCCTGGGAGGGAGGTTTTCTAGTACTCTTCGGGAGGGTTTAAACTAATTTGGCAGGGGAATGGGAACCGGATTTGTAGTCCAGCAACTAAGGTAGCCGATATTCAGGACGCCAAAGCGTGTAATGAGGCAGTGGGGAAGGGAACACTGACAAAGGAGAGTACTTGCAGGCACGGAGAGGGGTTGAAGTGTGTATACTTCAACGCAAGAAGCATCAGGAATAAGGTGGGTGAACTTAAGGCATGGATCGGTACTTGGGACTACGATGTGGTGGCCATCACGGAAACTTGGATAGAAGAGGGGCAGAAATGGTTGTTGGAGGTCCCTGGTTATAGATGTTTCAATAAGATTAGGGAGGGTGGTAAAAGAGGTGGGGGGGGGTGGCATTATTAATTAGAGATAGTATAACAGCTGCAGAAAGGCAGTTTGAGGAGTATCAGCCTACTGAGGTAGTATGGGTTGAAGTCAGAAATAGGAAAGGAGCAGTCACCTTGTTAGGAGTTTTCTATAGGCCCCCCAATAGTAGCAGAGATGTGGAGGAACAGATTGGGAAACAGATTTTGGAAAGGTGCAGAAGTCATAGGGTAGTAGTCATGGGCGACTTGAACTTCCCAAATATTGAGTGGAAACTCTTTAGATCAAATAGTTTGGATGGGGTGGTGTTTGTGCAGTGTGTCCAGGAAGCTTTTCTAACGCAGTATGTAGATTGTCCGACCAGAGGAGGGGCAATATTGGATTTAGTACTGGGTAATGAGCCAGGGCAAGTGATAGATTTGTTAGTGGGGGAGCATTTTGGAGATAGTGACCACAATTCTGTGACTTTCACTTTAGTAATGGAGAGGGATAGGTACGTGCAACAGGGCAAGGTTTACAATTGGGGGAAGGGTAAATACGATGTTGTCAGACAAGAATTGAAGTGCATAAGTTGGGAACATAGGCTGGCAGGGAAGGACACAAGTGAAATGTGGAACTTGTTCAAGGAACAGGTGCTACGTGTCCTTGATATGTATGTCCCTGTCAGGCAGGGAAGAGATGGTCGAGTGAGGGAACCATGGTTGACAAGAGAGGTTGAATGTCTTGTTAAGAGGAAAAAGGTGACTTATGTTAGGCTGAGGAAACAAGGTTCAGACAGGGCATTGGAGGGATACAAGATAGCCAGGAGGGAACTGAAGAAAGGGATTAGGAGAGCTAAGAGAGGGCATGAACAATCTTTGGCGGGTAGGATCAAGGAAAACCCCAAGGCCTTTTACACATATGTGAGAAATATGAGAATGACTAGAGCGAGGGTAGGTCCGATCAAGGACAGTAGCGGGAGATTGTGTATTGAGTCTGAAGAGATAGGAGAGGTCTTGAACGAGTACTTTTCTTCTGTATTTACAAATGAGAGGGGCGATATTGTTGGAGAGGACAGTGTGAAACAGATTGGTAAGCTCGAGGAAATACTTGTTAGGAAGGAAGATGTGTTGGGCATTTTGAAAAACTTGAGGATAGACAAGTCCCCCGGGCCTGACGGGATATATCCAAGGATTCTATGGGAAGCAAGAGATGAAATTGCAGAGCCGTTGGCAATGATCTTTTCGTCCTCACTGTCAACAGGGGTGGTACCAGGGGATTGGAGAGTGGCGAATGTCGTGCCCCTGTTCAAAAAAGGGACTAGGGATAACCCTGGGAATTACAGGCCAGTTAGTCTTACTTCGGTGGTAGGCAAAGTAATGGAAAGGGTACTGAAGGATAGGATTTCCGAGCATCTGGAAAGACATTGCTTGATTAGGGATAGTCAGCACGGATTTGTGAGGGGTAGGTCTTGCCTTACAAATCTTATTGAATTCTTTGAGGAGGTGACCAAGCATGTGGATGAAGGTAAAGCAGTGGATGTAGTGTACATGGATTTTAGTAAGGCATTTGATAAAGTTCCCCATGGTAGGCTTATGCAGAAAGTAAGGAGGCATGGGGTAGTGGGAAATTTGGCCAGTTGGATAACGAACTGGCTAACCGATAGAAGTCAGAGAGTGGTGGTGGATGGCAAATATTCAGCCTGGATCCCAGTTACCAGTGGCGTACCGCAGGGATCAGTTCTGGGTCCTCTGCTGTTTGTGATTTTCATTAATGACTTGGATGAGGGAGTTGAAGGGTGGGTCAGTAAATTTGCAGACGATGCAAAGATTGGTGGAGTTGTGAATAGTAAGGAGGGCTGTTGTCAGCTGCAAAGAGACATAGATAGGATGCAGAGCTGGGCTGAGAAGTGGCAGATGGAGTTTAACCCTGAAAAGTGTGAGGTTGTCCATTTTGGAAGGACAAATATGAATGCGGAATAAAGGGTTAATGGTAGAGTTCTTGGCAATGTGGAGGAGCAGAGAGATCTTGGGGTCTATGTTCATACATCTTTGAAAGTTGCCACTCAAGTGGATAGAGCTGTGAAGAAGGCCTATGGTGTGCTCGCATTCATTAACAGAGGGATTGAATTTAAGAGCCGTGAGGTGATGATGCAGCTGTACAAAACTTTGGTAAGGCCACATTGGAGTACTGTGTACAGTTCTGGTCGCCTCATTTTAGGAAGGATGTGGAAGCTTTGGAAAAGGTGCAAAGAAGATTTACCAGGATGTTGCCTGGAATGGAGAGTAGGTCTTACGAGGAAAGGTTGAGGGTGCTAGGCCTTTTCTCATTAGAACGGAGAGGGATGAGGGGCGACTTGATAGAGGTTTATAAGATGATCAGGGGAATAGATAGAGTAGACAGTCAGAGACTTTTTCTCCGGGTGGAACAAACCATTACAAGGGGACATAAATTTAAGGTGAAAGGTGGAAGATATAGGAGGGATATCAGAGGTAGGTTCTTTACCCAGAGAGTAGTGGGGGCATGGAATGCACTGCCTGTGGAAGTAGTTGAGTCGGAAACATTAGGGACCTTCAAGCAGCTATTGGATAGGTACATGGATTACGGTTAAATGATATAGTGTAGATTTATTTGTTCTCAAGGGCAGCACGGTAGCATTGTGGATAGCACAATTGCTTCACAGCTCCAGGGTCCCAGGTTCGATTCCGGCTTGTGTCATTGTCTGTGTGGAGTCTGCACATCCTCCCTGTGTCTGCGTGGGTTTCCTCCGGGTGCTCCGGTTTCCTCCCACAATCCAAAGATGTGTGGGTTAGGTGAATTGGCCAATGATAAATTGCCCTTAATGTCCAAATTGCCCTTGGTGTTGGGTGAAGGTGTTGAGTTTGGGTAGGGTGCTCTTTCCAAGAGCCGGTGCAGACTCAAAGGGCCGAATGGCCTCCTTCTGCACTGTAAATTCAATGATAATCTATGATTAATCTAGGACAAAGGTTCGGCACAACATCGTGGGCCGAAGGGCCTGTTCTGTGCTGTATTTTCTATGTTCTATGTTCTAACCAATAGAAGCCAGAGAGTTGGGAAAAGAGAGGCACCTTCAGGATGGTAACCTGTAACTAGTGGAGTGTCACAAGGATCATTGGTGGGAAGGCGAGGATGACACCAATAGTCTACAGAAGGATATAGACAGGTTAGGGGAGTGGGTAAAAACCTGGCAGATGGAATATAATGTAGGAAAATGTGAAGTTCTGCACTTTGGTAGGAAGAATAAAGGAGCTGAATATTATTTAAATGGAGAGAGACTGCAGAAAGCAGCAGCACAGAGGGGATTTAGTGATTCTTGTGCATAAATTGGATTGGATTGGATTGGATTTATTTATTGTCACGTGTACCGAGGTACAGTGAAAAGTATTTTTCTGCGAGCAGCTCAACAGATCATTAAGTACATGAGAAGAAAAGGGAATAAAAGAAAATACTTAATAGGGCAACACAGCTTAAGTGTAAGTTATAGGGAAGGCGAATGCAATGTTGACCTTTATTTCAAAGGGAATAGAGTGTAAAAATGAGGAAGTCTTGTTAATACTATACCAGGCAGTAGTTAGACCACACCTGTTAATACTATACCAGGCAGTAGTTAGACCACACCTGTTAATACTATACCAGGCAGTAGTTAGACCACACCTGTTAATACTATACCAGGCAGTAGTTAGACCACACCTGTTAATACTATACCAGGCAGTAGTTAGACCACACCTGTTAATACTATACCAGGCAGTAGTTGGACCACACCTGTTAATACTATACCAGGCAGTAGTTAGACCACACCTGTTAATACTATACCAGGCAGTAGTTAGACCACACCTGTTAATACTATACCAGGCAGTAGTTAGACCACACCTGTTAATACTATACCAGGCAGTAGTTAGACCACACCTGTTAATACTATACCAGGCAGTAGTTAGACCACACCTGTTAATACTATACCAGGCAGTAGTTAGACCACACCTGTTAATACTATACCAGGCAGTAGTTAGACCACACCTGTTAATACTATACCAGGCAGTAGTTGGACCACACCTGTTAATACTATACCAGGCAGTAGTTAGACCACACCTGTTAATACTATACCAGGCAGTAGTTAGACCACACCTGGAATACTATACCAGGCAGTAGTTGGACCACACCTGTTAATACTATACCAGGCAGTAGTTAGACCACACCTGTTAATACTATACCAGGCAGTAGTTAGACCACACCTGTTAATACTATACAAGGCAGTAGTTAGACCACACCTGGAATACTATACCAGGCAGTAGTTAGACCACACCTGTTAACACTATACCAGGCAGTAGTTAGACCACACCTGTTAATACTATACCAGGCAGTAGTTAGACCACACCTGTTAATACTATACAAGGCAGTAGTTAGACCACACCTGGAATACTATACCAGGCAGTAGTTAGACCACACCTGTTAACACTATACCAGGCAGTAGTTAGACCACACCTGTTAATACTATACCAGGCAGTAGTTAGACCATACCTGTTAATACTATACCAGGTGTAGTTAGACCACACCTGGAATACTATACCAGGCAGTAGTTAGACCACACCTGTTAATACTATACCAGGCAGTAGTTGGACCACACCTGTTAATACTATACCAGGCAGTAGTTAGACCACACCTGTTAATACTATACAAGGCAGTAGTTAGACCACACCTGTTAATACTATACCAGGCAGTAGTTAGACCACACCTGTTAATACTATACCAGGCAGTAGTTAGACCACACCTGTTAATACTATACCAGGCAGTAGTTAGACCACACCTGGAATACTATACCAGGCAGTAGTTAGACCACACCTGTTAATACTATACCAGGCAGTTGTTAGACCACACCTGTTAATACTATACCAGGCAGTAGTTAGACCACACCTGTTAATACTATACCAGGCAGTAGTTAGACCACACCTGTTAATACTATACCAGGCAGTTGTTAGACCACACCTGTTAATACTATACCAGGCAGTAGTTAGACCACACCTGTTAATACTATACAAGGCAGTAGTTAGACCACACCTGTTAATACTATACCAGGCAGTAGTTAGACCACACCTGTTAATACTATACCAGGCAGTAGTTAGACCTGGAATACTGTGAACAGTTTTGATCCCCTTACCTAAGAAAAGATACACCGACATTGGAGGCCGTCCAGAGAAGGTTCGCTCGGCCGATCCCGGGTGTGGAGGGATTTTCTTATGAGGAGAGGTTGGGTAGGTTGGGTCTGTGCTCATTGGAGTTTAGAAGAATGCGAGGCGACCTTATTGAGACATATCGGATTCTCAGGGGGTTTGACAGGGTCGATGTTGAACCCTTGTGGGAGAGTCTAGGACCAGAGGACTCAGAGTGAGGGGTCGCCCATTTCACACAGAGATGAGGAGGAATTTCTTCTCTCAGAGGGGAGTGAATCTGTGGCATCCTTTACCGCAGAGAGCTGTAGCGGCCGGGGCGTTAAGTGTGTTCAAGGCTGAGATAGAGTTTTAATCAGAGAGGGAATCGAGGGTTATGGGGAGAAGGTGGGAAAGTGGAGTTGTGGATTATCACATCGGTCGTGATCCCTAAAGAATGGCGGAGCAGACTCGATGGACCGAATGGCCGCCTCCTGTTCCTACGTCTTTTGGTCTTCTGGTCGTTCTGCTGAGGCCCACAGCTGGAGGAGTGGGAGTGGTGTTTGTTTTAAATAGCTCTGTATCATGAACACCAATACAGTGTGTAGCACCATCGATCACACACGAGGCGAGAAGTAGAGGCTTTATTGAGCAGACTTGTTCAGACTTGTTCCCCAGCAGCTCAGTCACAGAATGCAGCTGCGGGGAGTAAACCGGGTTCTTATACCCCGCCTATCTGGGTGGAGCCCAGTAGGCGGCAGATCCAATCGGGAGCCAGCATCTGTCCTCCAATAGCTCCTCGGCATTCATGGTGTACCCTATTACCCCTAATACATACCACCACATTCTCCCCTTGTTAAAAAGGAACCCTGCTGGGTGGTGGGTGGTATGGTGGTCGGGGTTTACAGGGTCGGTGCCTTAACCATTGAACTATATACAACCATGCCGCTTTTACTGGGCCACCGAATTATTCACATTTTACCCGATTAGCAGCGTTAACTATTTACAACAATGCTGCTTACTGGGCCACTGAATTATATACATCTTAATTCGATTCGATGAGTCGAGATGGTGCTCTGGTCGCCCTTTGCGATCGCCTCAGCCCGGGTGGTGGTGGTGGTTGTGGTGCTGGCTCGGGTCTGGTCGACTCTGGGAGCATCGCGCTGTCCCCCTCTGTTTCCTTACTCCTGGGCGGGCCTGGGAGGAGAACCGATCCCCCCGGGAAGGGGGTGGCTGTGGGGTGCACCGGCGGGAGTGAGGGGGAGGTGATTGGTGTTGCGGGGGGTGTGGGGTGCACCGGCGGGAGTGAGGGGGAGGTGATTGGTGTTGGGGGGGGGTGTGGGGAGCTCCGGCGGGCGCCAGGTCCCGCAGAGAGACCGTGTCCTGTCGGCCGTCTGGGTACGCCACGTAGGCGTACTGCGGGTTTGCGTGGAGTAGATGTACCTTCTCCACCAGTGGCTCTGATTTGTGCGCCCGCACATGTCTCCGGAGCAGGATGGGTCCCGGGGCTGCCAACCAGGTCGGAAGTGCTCAAATCAATGGATCCCTTAAATTGGCATCAACTTCGACCCCATTCCCAATTTTTTTTAAATTTAAAGTACCCAATGAATTTTTTCGAATTAAGGGGCAATTTATGGTGGCCAATCCACCTACCCGGCACATCTTTGGGTTGTGGGGGCGAAACCCACACAAACACGGGGAGAATGTGCAAACTCCACTCGGACAGTGACCCAGAGCCGGGATCGAACTTGGGACCTCGGTGCCGGGAGGCAGCAGTGCTAACCACTGCGCCGCTCATCCCCAACTGAAAGCAGAGGGATCTAGGTGTCCATGTACATAGATCCCTGAAAGTTGCCACCCAGGTTGATAGGGTTGTGAAGAAGGCCTATGGAGTGTTGGCCTTTATTGGTAGAGGGATTGAGTTCCGGAGTCGGGAGGTCAGGTTGCAGCTGTACAGAACTCTGGTACGGCCGCATTTGGAGTATTGCGTACAGTTCTGGTCACCGCATTATAGGAAGGACGTGGAGGCTTTGGAGCGGGTGCAGAGGAGATTTACCAGGATGTTGCCTGGTATGGAGGGAAAATCTTATGAGGAAAGGCTGATGGACTTGAGGTTGTTTTCGTTGGAGAGAAGAAGGTTAAGAGGAGACTTAATAGAGGCATACAAAATGATCAGGGGGTTGGATAGGGTGGACAGTGAGAGCCTTCTCCCGCGGATGGATATGGCTGGCGCGAGGGGACATAACTTTAAACTGAGGGGTAATAGATATAGGACAGAGGTCAGAGGTAGGTTCTTTACGCAAAGAGTAGTGAGGCCGTGGAATGCCCTACCTGCTACAGTAGTGAACTCGCCAACATTGAGGGCATTTAAAAGTTTATTAGATAAACATATGGATGATAATGGCATAGTGTAGGTTAGATGGCTTTTGTTTCGGTGCAACATCGTGGGCCGAAGGGCCTGTACTGCGCTGTATTGTTCTATGTTCTATGTTCTGAACTGTAAATTCTATGATAATCTATGATTAATCTAGGAAAAAGGTTCGGCACAACATCGTGGGCCGAAGGGCCTGTTCTGTGCTGTATTTTTCTATGTTTCTATGTTCTATGTTCTATGAAAGTGCTGCGAACCTGCCTCCATATTGTCAGCGAGGCCACCACCACTGGATTCCCTAAATATTTCCCTGGGGCAAACGGGAGCAGCACCGTTACCAACGCCCGCAACCCCTTACAAACATCCACCTGCACCTTCACCGTCAAAGCTTCCGTCTCCCTACTCCAGCACTGCACCTTCTCAGTGTTCGCCGGCCAGTAATGGTATAACACGTTCGGTAGGGCCAAGCCCCCCAACTGTCGCCCTGTCTGGTGCACCGTCCTCCTAATCCTGGCTACCTTACCTGCCCACACAGATGGCAAAGTCAGCCCCTCCACCCCCATAAAAAGCATTTTCGGCAAAACGTTCATCTTAACGTGACAAAACGTTCATCTTAACCGCGTTCACCCGGCCTACCAACGATAGGGGAAGGCTATCCCATCTCAGAAAATCCGCCTTAACCCTGCCCACCTAAGTCGTAAAGTTCAACTTCCGGAGCCAAGCCCAGTCTCGAGCCTCCTGCACGCCCAAATACCGGGAGAGGGTTGTTGCCACCCGAAATGGCAACCCACCCCACCCCAACTCCCGACCCCGGAGAATGCACTACACAACACTCACTGCTTCCCAAATTTTACTTGTAGCCTGAAAAAGCCCCAGCTGTACAGGAACACCCTATGCTCCACTCCACCCCACTCTTCTTTTTTAAAAAAAATGTAGAGTTCGCAATGATTTTTTCCAATTAAGGGTTAGGGTTAGAGTTAGGGTTAACCCTAACCCTAATCCACCTACCTTGCACATCTTTGGGTTGTGGGGGTGAAACCCACGCAAACACGGGGGGAATGTGCAAACTCCACACAGACAGTGACCCAGGGCCGGGATTCAAACCCAGGTACCCAGCACTGCAGTCCCAGTGCTATCCCCTGCGCCACTTGCCGCCCTGCCCCACCCTTCTTATCTCCCTCCTTCTTATCTTACCACCTCAGTACAATGGCCAAGAGCTCTATTGCCAGTGAGAACAGGAGGGGGGGGGGACATGGGGCACACCTGCCTCGTTGCCCTGTGCAGAGGAAATACCCTGGATTCATCCTGTTTGTACGCACGCTCGCCATCAGGTCCTCATGCAACGGTTTCACCCAAGCCACAAACGTAGGCCCAATCCCAAACCTCTCCAGCCCCGCAAACAAATAGCTCCACTCCACACGATCAAGTGCCTTAACTGCATCCAGTGCCTCCACCTTACCTTCCAGGACACGGTTGCAAACTGGAGACAGTGGAACAGGCATCCATTTCTCCCTCCCTTCTGCTGGAGAAAGCATCAATTTCAACAGACTGCGCACATGAGACGACAACTGTCAGCTCTTCACGGACCCCGTCTGTTCTTCCTCAATCGGAAGCACTCTTCCAACCTGAATGCCAACACATTTTGCCAGAATCTCTCATCCACATTCAGTGACGATATTGGCCTGTACGAGCCTCACTCTACTGGGTCCTTAATCCTTCTTCAGCAGCAGAAAAATGGATGCCTGTTCCATTGTCTCCGGCAGTACCCCCTTCGCTACCGTGTCCTGGAACATCTCCACCAGCAGCGGCCCCAACGTAACCAGAAACCTCATAAAACTCCACTGGGAAACCATCTGGTCCTGGTGCCTTACCCCTCAGCATCTTCCCTATTGCTGCCCGCATTTTTTTCCACCCCCACAGGCTCCTACAGCCCTCCTCTCCCACCTCAGGACACTACAACCACCCGAGAAACTCCCTCATGTCTGACTCATCCTCCGGAGGCTGCGATTTATACAGATTCTTAGAAAACTCTTCAAACACCTCATTCACCAACTCCCCTGTCCTGTCCCGGACACAAACAACCTCTCTCACTGCTGCCTGCTGCCAAACCTCGCCTGCAGCTCACCCGAAGATCCGGAGTTGCATCCACCGCATTGTCATGAGAATGTCACTTTAGTAAATGTTTGGCTGCTCATATTACTGCAGTGATGTCAGAGAGTGGGTGGAGCTGGGCTGTCTGTCAGCTTTTTACTTGCATTTTAGGCTGTTTGCTGCAGGGTGTGTTTCAGTTTTGTTTTCAGTGTTGGAGCTGAAGCCAGACAGAGCAGCTGTACTGCTGTTCTCTCTGCCATGAAAAGACTATCTCTTGAACATTTGGTGAATTCAGAATTATAAATATTCTCAGTAGTGAATGTAAACCTAATGTGCTTCTGTTAAAAGGTGTTTCTTCTGTCTTCTGGATGTTGTTTGGGAAGTTATTAAGGATTACTTAGTGTTGTATTCTTTGGGGGTTGTATTTGAATTGATGGTTGCTAAGATGTTCACTATGTTTCAAAAAGGTTAACTTGAGTTCATAGAATAAACATTGTTTTGCTTTAAAAAATACTTGTCCATTTCTGCTGTACCACACCTGTAGAGTGGGCCGTGTGCTCCCCATACATGAGAACTAGGAGCAGGAGTAGGCCATCTGGCCCCTCGAGCCTGCTCCACCATTCAATGAGATCATGGCTGATCTTTTGTGGACTCAGCTCCACTTTCCGGCCCGAACACCATAACCCTTAATCCCTTTATTCTTCAAAAAACTATCTATCTTTATCTTAAAAACATTTAATGAAGGAGCCTCAACTGCTTCACTGGGCAAGGAATTCCATAGATTCACAACCCTTTGGGTGAAGAAGTTCCTCCTAAACTCAGTCCTAAATCTACTTCCACTTATTTTGAGGCTATGCCCCCTAGTTCTGCTTTCACCCGCCAGTGGAAACAACCTGCCCGCATCTATCCTATCTATTCCCTTCATAATCTTATATGTTTCTGTAAGATCCCCCCTCATCCTTCTAAATTCCAACGAGTACAGTCCCAGTCTACTCAACCTCTCCTCGTAATCCAACCCCTTCAGCTCTGGGATTAACCTAGTGAATGTCCTCTGCACACCCTCCAGTGCCAGTACGTCCTTTCTCAAGTAAGGAGACCAAAACTGAACACAATACTCCAGGTGTGGCCTCACTAACACCTTATACAATTGCAGCAGAACCTCCCTAGTCTTAAACTCCATCCCACTAGCAATGAAGGACAAAATTCCATTTGCCGCCTTAATCACCTGTTGCACCTGAAAACCAACTTTTTGCGACTCATGCACTAGCACACCCAGGTCTCTCTGCTCAGCAGCATGTTTTAATATTTTATCATTTAAATAATAATCCCTTTTGCTGTTATTTCTACCAAAATGGATAACCTCACATTTGTCAACATTGTATTCCATCTGCCAGACCCTAGCCCATTCACTTAGCCTATCCAAATCCCTCTGCAGACTTCCAGTATCCTCTGCACTTTTTGCTTTACCACTTATCTTAGTGTCGTCTGCAAACTTGGACACATTGCCCTTGGTCCCCAACTCCAAATTATCTATGTAAATTATGAACAGTTGTGGGCCCAACACTGATCCCTGAGGGACACCACTAGCTACTGATTGCCAACCAGAGAAACACCCATTAATCCCCACTCTTTGCTTTCTATTAATTAACCAATCCTCTATCCATGCTACTACTTTCTCCTTAATGCCATGCATCTTTATCTTATGCAACAACCTTTTGTGTGGCACCTTGTCAAAGGCTTTCTGGAAATCCAGATATACCACATCCATTGACTCCCCGTTATCTACCGCACTGTTAATGTCCTCAAAAAATTCCACTAAATTAGTTAGGCACGACCTGCCCTTTATGAACCCATGCTGCGTCTGTCCAATGGGACAATTTCCATCCAGATGCCTCGCTATTTCTTCCTTGATGATAGATTCCAGCATCTTCCCTACTACCAAAGTTAAGCTCACTGGCCTATAATTACCCGCTTTCTGCCTACCTCATTTTTTAAACAGTGGTGTCACGTTTGCTAATTTCCAATCCGCCGGGACCACCCCAGAGTCTAGTGAATTTTGGTAAATTATCACTAGTGCATTTGCAATTTCCCTAGCCATCTCTTTTAGCACTCTGGGATGCATTCCATCAGGTCCAGGAGACTTGTCTACCTTTAGCCCCATTAGCTTGCCCATCACTACCTCCTTGGTGATAACAATCCTCTCAAGGTCCTCACCTGTCATAGCCTCATTTCCATCAGTCACTGGCATGTTATTTGTGTCTTCCACTGTTAAGACCGACCCAAAAAACCTGTTCAGTTCCTCAGCCATTTCCTCATCTCCCATTATTAAATCTCCCTTCTCATCCTCTAAAGGACCAATATTTACCTTAGCCACTCTTTTTTGTTTTATGTGTTTGGAGAAACTTTTACTATCTGTTTTTATATTCTGAGCAAGTTTACTCTTATAATCTATCTTACTCTTCTTTATAGCTTTTTTAGTAGCTTTCTGTTGCCCCCTATAGATTTCCCAGTCCTCTAGTCTCCCACTGATCTTTGCTACTTTGTATGTTTTTTCCTTCAATTTGATACTCTCCCTTATTTCCTTAGATATCCACGGTCGATTTTCCCTCTTTTTACCGTCCTTCCTTTTTGTTGGTATAAACCTTTGCTGAGCACTGTGAAAAATCACTTGGAAGGTTCTCCACTGTTCCTCAACTGTTTCACCATAAAGTCTTTGCTCCCAGTCTACCTTAGCTAGTTCTTCTCTCATCCCATTGTTTAAGCACAAAACACTAGTGCTTGATTTTACCTTCTCAACCTCCATCTGTATTTTAAATTCCACCATATTGTGATCGCTCCTTCCGAGAGGATCCCTAACTATGAGATCCTGAATCAATCCTGTCTCATTACACAGGACCAGATCTAGGACCGCTTGTTCCCTCGTAGGTTCCATTACATACTGTTCTAGGAAACTATTGCGGATACATTCTATAAACTCCTCCTCAAGGCTGCCTTGACCGACCTGGTTAAACCAATCAACATGTAGATTAAAATCCCCCATGATAACTGCTGTACCATTTCTACATGCATCTGTTATTTCTTTATTTATTGCCTGCCCCACCATAATGTTACTATTTGGTGGCCTATAGACTACTCCTATCAGTGACTTTTTCGCCTTTCTATTCCTGATTTCCACCCAAATGGATTCAACCTTATCCTCCATAGCACCGATGTCATCCCTTACTGTTGCCCGGATGTCATCCTTAAATAACAGAGCTACACCACCTCCCTTACCATCCACTCTGTCCTTCCAAAAAGTTTGATACCCTCGGATATTTAACTCCCAGTCCTGACCATCCTTCAACCATATTTCAGTAATGGCCACTAAATCATAGTCATTCACGATGATTTGCGCCATCAACTCATTTACCTTATTCCGAATACTACGAGCATTAAGGTAAAGTACACTTATGTTGGCTTTTTTACCTCTGTTCTGAATCTTAACACCTCGATCAGTAACCTCTCCTAAGTTATATTTCCTCTTAACCTTTCTCCTAATTTTCCTTGTCGTCGAACCCATATCTTCCTGTAACAACCTGCCGCGTCGCTTACCATTAATGTTTTCACTTCCCGTTTTATTTCTTTTAGTATTCCTGGTCCTATTCACTGAGCTCCCCTCAGTCACTGTACCTTGTACTGTCGCCCTTTTTGATTTTTGACTATGGCTTCTCTGCCTTACACTTTTCCTCTTACTGCCTTTTATTTCTGTCCCTGTTTTACTACCTTCCAACTTCCTGCATTGGTTCCCATCCCCCTGCCTCATTAGTTTAAACTCTCCCCAACAGCTCTCGCAAACACCCCCCCGAGGACATCGGTTCCAGTCCTGCCCAGGTGCAGACCGTCCGGTTTCTACTAGTCCCACCTCCCCAGAACCGGTTCCAATGTCCCAGGAATTTGAATCCCTCCTTCTTGCACCATCTCTCGAGCCACATATTCATCCTCTCTATTCTGACATTCCTACTCTGACTAGCTCGTGGCACTGGTAGCAATCCTGAGATTACTACCTTTGAGGCCCTACTTTTTAGTTTAACTCCTAACTCCCTGAATTCAGCTTGCAGGACCTCGTCCCGTTTTTTACCTATATCGTTGGTGCCTATGTGCACCACGACAGCTGGCTGTTCACCCCCTCAGAATGTCCTGCAGCCGCTCCGAGACACCCTTGACCCTTGCACCAGGGAGGCAACATACCATCCTGGAGTCTCGATTGCGTCCGCAGAACCGCGTGGCTATTCCCCTTACGATTGAGTCCCCTATCACTATAGCCCTGCCATTCTTCTTCCTGCCCAGCTGCGCAGCAGAGCCGGCCACGGTGCCATGAACCTGGCTGCTGCTGCCTTCCCCTGGTGAGCCATCAGTATCCAAAGCGGTATATCTGTTTTGCAGGGAGATGACCGCAGAGGACACCTGCACTGCCTTCCTACTCTTGCTACCACAATCTATATACACTCACCAGAAATGTCAGAAATATTAATATACCACAAATGACTTTCTGTATTGAACAGCTACACGTTTAGATTAATCTGTTCCCAGGCATACATTTGTAAATATAAATGTTGTAGTTTAAGTATAAATTCAATGAGTTTGCATTGCACGAATAATTAAATTGAAAGGGGCAGCACGGTGGTGCAGTGGTTAGCACTGCTGCCTCACGGCACCGAGGACCCGGGTTCGATCCCGCCCCCGGGTCACTGTCTGTGTGGGGTTTACACACTTCCCCCACAACCCAAAGATTGTTGCAAACGGCGAGTGGCGAATCTCCGATCGGCCAGCCATGATTCTCGCCGTGCCGGTTTGGGGGGGGGGAGGTGGGAGAATCGCGTGCGGGTGTCAGGGCGGCGTGGCGGGACACGCGCGGCGCCCCGGCAATTCTCCCACCCGGTGTGTGGGGGGGGGGGGGGGAGAATTCCGCCCAAGGCGTGGTCTGGAAGTCTAATCTGATTGATGACAGAGATGAGTCAGCACCAATGGCACTGTCCCAACAGTTGATATCAGTCGCCTTATAGAGACTATGTAGCACAGAAACAATCCACCACCCAGTTGTCCTGTTCTGGTGTTTATACATGACAGAAGTCTCCTCCCACTCCAGCTTTCTTATCTCGATATTCACACATCTACAGCCTCTATCGGGTCACCAATAAATCCTTTTTAAAAAAAACAATCTGTCCCTCTAGTTCCCTCTAGTTTGGTTCTACCCGTGTAAATTATTTTTGCACTTGCTCCATTGTCCTTATTCTATAATGTCGAGAACAGAACTGTGCATTGTGATGAATATCGGAAATAGTTCTACTTTATAGTTTGTACTTGAGCTGTAATATTATTAAAATCTTGGTTAAAATGCTTCCAGACGGTTTGTCTGCTCGAGCTATGAATAAAAGTGAGGTAATCAGTGAATTATGCTGGGGAAGTGTTTTGCTAATAGATGGCAAAATACATTTGATCTGTTTGCAGATAGCGAGCTCATGTAATGTAGCAACAATTTGAGCCTGGCTAAACGGATCAAGGAACATCTTGTAACAAAAGTCGAAAGATTGCTGTGTGCTTTGAGTGCGGCTAATGGGAGGGGCTAGGCCTATCTGGATAAAACTTGTTCCCAGGGTTCAAAGCTAAGCAGAAGGCTTTCAGCTTGGTCCGAAAAAAAAGGTTTCTCTCTCCGAGGACTCTGCACCAAGACAAGCAAGTAAAACCTGGTTGTAAATTTTATAGGCGAGTTGTATTTGAAATATATGGGTTGCTGAATTGGAATATAGAGGCAGGTTGGATTAGATTGGATTGGATTTGGATTGGATTTGTTTATTGTCACGTGTACCAAGGTACAGTGAAAAGTATTTTTCTGCGAGCAGCTCAACAGATCATTAAGTACATGGGAAGAAAAGGGAATAAAAGAAAATACATAATAGGGCAACACAACATATACAATGTAACTACATAAGCACCGGCATCGGATGAAGCATACAGGGTGTAGTGTTAATGAGGTCAGTCCATAAGAGGGTCATTTAGGAGTCTGGTGACAGTGGGGAAGAAGCTGTTTTTGAGTCTGTTCGTGTGTGTTCTCAGAGTTCTGTATCTCCTGCCCGATGGAAGAAGTTGGAAGAGTGAGTAAGCCGGGTGGGAGGGGTCGTTGATTATGCTGCCCGCTTTCCCCAGGCAGCGGGAGGTGTAGACGGAGTCAATGGATGGGAGGCAGGTTCGTGTGATGGACTGGGCGGTGTTCACGACTCTCTGAAGTTTCTTGCGGTCCTGGGCCGAGCAGTTGCCATACCCAGCTGTGATGCAGCCTGATAGGATGCTTTCTATGGTGCATCTGTAAAAGTTGGTAAGAGTCAATGTGGACATGCCGAATTTCCTTAGTTTCCTGAGGAAGTATAGGCGCTGTTGTGCTTTCTTGGTGGTAGTGTCGACGTGGGTGGACCAGGACAGATTTTTGGAGATGTGCACCCCTAGAAATTTGAAACTGCTAACCATCTCCACCTCGGCCCCGTTGATGCTGACAGGGGTGTGTACAGTACTTTGCTTCCTGAAGTCAATTACCAGCTCTTTAGTTTTGCTGGCATTGAGGGAGAGATTGTTGTCGCTGCACCACTCCACTAGGTTCTCTATCTCCCGCCTGTATTCTGACTCGTCGTTATTCAAGATCCGGCCCACTATGGTCGTATCGTCAGCAAACTTGCAGATGGAGTTGGAACCAAATTTTGTCACGCAGTCGTGTGTGTACAGGGAGTAGAGTAGGGGGCTTAGTATGCAGCCTTGCAGGGCCCAGTATTGAGGACTATTGTGGAGGAGGTGTTGTTGTTCATTCTTACTGATTGTGGTCTGTTGGTCAGAAAATCGAGGATCAAGTTGCAGAGTGAGGAGCCAAGTCTTAGGGTTGGGGCTTTGATATGAGCTTGGCTGGGATTATGGTGTTGAAGGCGGAGTCAATAAATAGGAGTCTGATGTAGGAGTCCTTGTTGTCGAGATGCTCTGGGGATGAGTGTAGGGCCAGGGAAATGGCGTCTGCTCTGGACCGGTTGTGACGGTATGCGAATTGCAGTGGATCAAGGCATTCTGGGAGTGGGGAGGTGATGCGCTTCATGATCAACCTCTCGAAGAACTTCATTACGACTGAAGTCAGGGCCACTGGTCGGTAGTCATTGAGGCACGTTGCCTGGTTCTTCTTTGTTACCGGTATGATGGTGGTCTTCCTGAAGCAGGTGGGGACCTCGGAGTGGAGTAGGGACAGGTTAAAGATGTCCGTGAATACCTCTGCCAGCTGGTCCGCGCAGGCTCTGAGTGCACGACCAGGGATCCCGTCTGGGCCCGTCGCCTTCCGAGGGTTCACTTTCAGGAAGGCCAATCTGACTTTGGAAGCTGTGCTGGTGGGTATGGTGAGTTATGGGCTGCTGGGGCACTCGACAGCGGATTGTTGGTTACCTGCTCGAACCGAGCATAGAATGTACTGAGTTCATCGGGGAGGGGTGCGCTGCTGCTGGAGATACTGTTCGGCTTCACTTTGTAGCCCGTTATGTTGTTTAGTCCTTGCCACAACCACCGAGAGTCTGTCTGTGACTCTAGCTTGGTTTGATATTCTCTCTTGGCATTCCGGATGGCTTTGCGGAGGTGGTACCTGGATTTCTTGTGTAGGTCAGGGTCGTCTGACTTGAACGCCTCAGATCTGTCCTTCAGTAGGGAGTCAATCTCGCGATTGAGCCATGGTTTCCGGTTGGGGAACGCACGGACTGCTTTCTTTGGCACGCAGTCATCCACATATTTGCTGATGACGTCTGTGACGGTGGTGGCAGACTCATTTAAGTTGGTCGCTGAGTTCTTAAATATGGACCAGTCCACTGTCTCTAAGCAGTCACGTAAGAGCTCTTCTGTTTCCTCGGACCAGCACTACACAACCTTCTTAGCTGGATTCTCCCGCTTGAGTTTCTGCATGTATGCCGGGAGAAGGAGCACCGTCTTATGGTCTGATTTCCCAAAGTGCGGTCGGGGGATGGAATGGTAGGCGCCCTTGATTTTATTCAAGATTTTTGGCCAAACATAACAGTACGTAGTGTTTCTTTTACACAACAATAAAGCAATATAAATAACAGTGGCCAGTTTTAAACAAATAAATAAATAATATATAAACAAAAACAAAACAAAACTGAATGGCAACTGCCTTGTCCAAAATAAATACTCTCCAAAAATACAATCCCACAATCCAATATACAATTACCTATAACAACTACCTATACATATTATACATATACAATAACATCTCTGAGAGTCCGTTCGATTCCTCCCCCCCCCCCTTCCGCCCCACCCCCTCCCCCCTGGGTTGCTGCTGTTGTCTACTTCTTTTCCATTCCCTCTATCTTTCTGTGAGGTAATCGACGAACGGTTGCCACCGCCTGGTGAACCCTTGAGCCGAACCCCTTAACACGAACTTAATCCGTTCTAACTTTATAAATCCTGCCATGTCGTTTATCCAGGTCTCCACACCCGGGGGTTTGGCTTCCTTCCACATTAACAATATCCTGCGCCGGGCTACTAGGGACGCAAAGGCCAACACGTCAGCCTCTCTCGCCTCCTGCACTCCCGGCTCTTCTGCAACCCCAAATATAGGCAACCCCCAGCTTGGTTCGACCCGGACCCCCACCACCTTCGAAAGCACCTTTGCCACCCCCACCCAGAACCCCTGTAGTGCCGGGCATGACCAGAACATGTGGGTGTGATTCGCTGGGCCTCTTGAGCATCTCGCACACCTATCCTCGACCCCAAAAAATTTACTAAGCCGTGCTCCAGTCATATGCGCCCTGTGTAACACCTTAAATTGTATCAGGCTTAGCCTGGCACACGAGGACAATGAGTTTACCCTACGCAGGGCATCAGCCCACAGTCCCTCCTCAATCTCCTCCCCCAGTTCTTCTTCCCATTTCCCTTTCAGCTCATCTACCATGATCTCCCCCTCGTCCCTCATTTCCCTGTATATGTCCGACACCTTACCATCCCCCACCCATGTCTCTGAGATCAATCTATCCTGCACTTCCTGCGTCGGGAGCTGCAGGAATTCCCTCACCTGTTGCCTCGCAAAAGCCCTCAATTGCATGTACCGAAATGCATTCCCTTGGGGCAACCCATATTTTTCCGTCAGCGCTCCCAGACTCGCAAACGTCCCATCTACAAACAGATCTCTCAGTTGTCCTACCCCAGCTCTTTGCCATGCTCCAAAGCCCCCATCCATTCTCCCCGGAACGAACCTATGATTGTTTCTTATCGGGGACCGCACCGAAGCTCCCGTCCTTCCCCTATGCCGTCTCCACTGCCCCCAAATTTTCAATTTGTGGTGTATTTCTTTGGTGAGAACGGCAACGGCGCCGTCACCATTGCTTGTAGGCTAGTCCCCCTGTAGGACGCCCTCTCCAATCTCTTCCATGCCGCTCCCTCCCCTTCTCCCATCCACTTACACACCATTGAAACATTGGCGGCCCAGTAGTACTCACTTAGGCTCGGTAGTGCCAGCCCCCACCTGTCCCTACTACGCTGCAAGAATCCCCTCCTCACTCTCGGGGTCTTCCCAGCCCACACAAAACTCATAATACTCTTCTCGATTCTTTTGAAAAAAGCCTTCGTGATCACCACCGGGAGACACTGAAACACAAAAAGGAATCTCGGGAGGACCACCATCTTAACCGCCTGCACCCTACCTGCCAATGACAGGGACACCATGTCCCATCTCTTAAAGTCCTCCTCCATCTGTTCCACCAACCGCGTTAAATTAAGCCGGTGCAAGGTTCCCCAATTCTTGGCTATCTGGATCCCCAAGTACCGGAAGTCCCTTGTTACCTTCCTCAACGGTCAATCCTCTATCTCTCTGCTCTGCTCCCCTGGATGCACCACAAACAATTCACTTTTCCCCATAGAACATAGAACAATACAGCGCAGTACAGGCCCTTCGGCCCACGATGTTGCACCGAAACAAAAGCCATCTAACCTACACTATGCCATTATCATCCATATGTTTATCCAATAAACTTTTAAATGCCCTCAATGTTGGCGAGTTCACTACTGTAGCAGGTAGGGCATTCCACGGCCTCACTACTCTTTGCGTAAAGAACCTACCTCTGTCCTATATCTATTACCCCTCAGTTTAAAGTTATGTCCCCTCGTGCCAGCCATTTCCATCCGCGGGAGAAGGCTCTCACTGTCCACCCTATCCAACCCCCTGATCATTTTGTATGCCTCTATTAAGTCTCTTCTTAACCTTCTTCTCTCCAACGAAAACAACCTCAAGTCCATCAGCCTTTCCTCATAAGATTTTCCCTCCATACCAGGCAACATCCTGGTAAATCTCCTCTGCACCCGCTCCAAAGCCTCCACGTCCTTCCTCTAATGCGGTGACCAGAACTGTACGCAATACTCCAAATGCGGCTGTACCAGAGTTCTGTACAGCTGCAACATGACCTCCCGACTCCGGAACTCAATCCCTCTACCAATAAAGGCCAACACTCCATAGGCCTTCTTCACAACCCTATCAACCTGGGTGGCAACTTTCAGGGATCTATGTACATGGACACCTAGATCCCTCTGCTCATCCACACTTTCAAGAAATTTACCATTAGCCAAATATTCCACATTCCTGTTTTTCCTTCCAAAGTGAATCACCTCACACTTCTCTACATTAAACTCCATTTGCCACCTCTCAGCCCAGCTCTGCAGCTTATCTATATCCCTCTGTAACCTGCTACATCCTTCCACACTATCGACAACACCACCGACTTTAGTATCGTCTGCAAATTTACTCACCCACCCTTCTGCGCCTTCCTCTAGGTCATTGTTAAAAATGACAAACAGCAACGGCCCCAGAACAGATCCTTGTGGTACTCCACTTGTGACTGTACTCCATTCTGAACATTTCCCATCAACCACCACCCTCTGTCTTCTTTCAGCTAGCCAATTTCTGATGCACATCTCTAAATCACCCTCAATCCCCAGCCTCCGTATTTTCTGCAATAGCCTACCGTGGGGAACCTTATCAAACGCTTTGCTGAAATCCATATACACCACATCAACTGCTCTACCCTCATCTACCTGTTCAGTCACCTTCTCAAAGAACTCGATAAGGTTTGTGAGGCATGACCTACCCTTCACAAAGCCATGCTGACTATCCCTGATCATATTATTCCTATCTAGATGATTATAAATCTTGTCTCTTATAATCCCCGCCAAGACTTTACCCACTACAGACGTGAGGCTCACCGGTCTATAGTTGCCGGGGTTGTCTCTGCTCCCCTCTTTGAACAAAGGGACCACATTTGCTGTCCTCCAGTCCTCTGGCACTATTCCTGTAGCCAATGATGACATAAAAATCCGTGTTCAGTTTATACCCTGAAAAATCCCCAAACTCCCCAAGTATCCGCATTATCTCTGGCATCCCCTCCGCCGGGTCCGCCACATATAGCAACAAATCATCCACATACAGAGATACCAGGTGTTCTTCTCCCCCCCTGAGTACTCCCCTCCACTTCCTGGAACCCCTCAATGCTATGGCCAGGGGTTCAATCGTCAGTGCAAACAATAACGGGGACAGAGGACATCCCTGCCTCGTCCCTCTCTGGAGCCGAAAATAGTCAGACCCCCGTCCTTTCGTAACCACGCTCGCCATCGGGGCCCTATACAGCAACTGTACCCACCTGATATACCCATCTCCAAAGCCAAATCTCCTCAACACCTCCCACAAATAATCCCACTCCACTCTATCAAATGCTTTCTCGGCATCCATCGCCACCACTATCTCCGCTTCCCCCTCTGGTGGGGGCATCATCATTACCCCTAGCAGCCTCCGTATATTTGTATTCAGCTGTCTCCCCTTCACAAACCCAGTTTGGTCCTCATGAACCACCCCCGGGACACAATCCTCTATCCTCATTGCCATTACCTTGGCCAGAATCTTAGCATCCACATTCAGGAGGGAAATGGGCCTGTAGGACCCGCATTGCAGCGGGTCTTTTTCCTTCTTTAGGAGGAGCAATATCATTGCCTCTGACATAGTCGGGGGCAGCTGCCCCCTTTCCCTAGCCTCATTAAAGGTTCTCATCAGTAGCGGGGCCAGCAAGTCCATATATTTCCTATAGAATTCAACTGGGAATCCGTCTGGTCCCGGGGCCTTCCCCGCCTGCATGCTCCCAATCCCTTTCACTACTTCCTCCGTCTCAATCTGTGCTCCCAGTCCCACCCTCTCCTGCTCCTCCACCCTAGGAAATTCCAGCTGATCCAGAAAGCACATCATTCTCTCCTTCCCATCCGGGGGCTGAGCTTCATATAGTCTTTCGTAAAATGCCTTGAACACTCCATTCACTCTCTCCGCTCCCCGCTCCATCTCTCCCTCCTCATCTCTCACCCCCCCTATCTCCCTCGCTGCTCCCCTTTTCCTCAGTTGGTGGGCCAGCAACCTGCTCGCCTTCTCCCCGTATTCGTACTGTACACCCTGTGCCTTCCTCCATTGTGCCTCTGCATTACCCGTAGTCAACAAGTCAAATTCTACATGTAGCCTTTGCCTTTCCCTGTACAGTCCCTCCTCCGGTGCCTCCGCATATTGTCTGTCCACCCTCAGAAGTTCTTTCAACAACCGCTCCCTTTCCCTACCGTCCTGCTTTCCTTTATGTGCCCTAATAGATATCAGCTCCCCTCTAACCACTGCCTTCAGCGCCTCCCAGACCACTCCCCACCTGAACCTCCCCATTATCATTGAGTTCCAAGTACCTTTCAATACACCCCCTCACCCTTAAACACACCCCCTCATCTGCCAATAAACCCATGTCCATTCTCCAGGGTGGACGCTGTTGTTTTTCTTCCCCTATCTCCAGGTCCACCCAATGTGGAGCATGATCCGAAATGGCTATAGCCGTGTACTCCGTCCCCGTCACCTTTGGGATCAGTGCCCTTCCCAGAACAAAAAAGTCTATCCGTGAATAAACTTTGTGGACAGAGGAGAAAAACGAAAACTCCTTACTCCTAGGTCTACTAAATCTCCAGGGGTCTACTCCTCCCATCTGCTCCATAAAGTCCTTAAGCACCCTAGCTGCAGCCGGCCTCCTTCCGGTCCTGGACCTCGATCTGTCCAGCCCTGGGTCCAGCACCGTATTAAAATCTCCACCCATTATCAACTTCCCCACTTCTAGGTCCGGGATTCGTCCTAACATACGCCTCATAAAGTTGGCATCATCCCAGTTCGGGGCATACACGTTCACTAATACCACGGCCTCCCCTTGCAATTTGCCACTCACCATCACGTATCTGCCCCCACTATCCGCCACTATAGTCTTTGCCTCAAACATTACCCGCTTCCCCACTAGTATGGCCACCCCCCTGTTTTTTGTGTCTAGCCCCGAATGAAACACCTGCCCCACCCATCCTTTGCGTAGTCTGACCTGGTCTATCAGCTTCAGATGCGTCTCCTGAAGCATAACCACATCTGCCCTAAGTTTCTTTAGGTGTGCGAGTACCCCTGCCCTCTTAATCGGCCCGTTCAGCCCTTTCACATTCCACGTGATCAACCGGGTTGGGGGGCTCTGTACCCCCCCCCCTTGACGACTAGCCATCTCCTTTTTCAATCCAGCTCCTCACCCGGTTCCCACGTAGCCGTATCTCCCCCAAGCGGCGCTCCCCCGCCCCGACCACCCCCCCCATACCAGCTCCCCCCTCTCCCCAGCAGCAGCAACCCAGTTAACCCCCCCCCCTCCGCTAGATCCCAAACTAGCGTAATTGCACCCCCCATGTTGCTCCCAGAAGTCAGCAAACTCTGGCCGACCTCGGCTTCCCCCCGTGACCTCGGCTCACACTGTGCGAGGCCCCCTCCTTCCTGCTTCCCTGTTCCCGCCGTGATTACCATAGCGCGGGAACAAAGCCCGCGCTTCCCTTTTGGCCCCGCCCCCAATGGCCGGCGCCCTCAGCGCCTCATCCTCCCCCCCCCCCCCCCACAACATGGGGAAGAGAGAAAAGTTACAGGGTCGCAGGATTAACAACTTGGGAAGTCTTCTCTTCCCTCTTTTCCCCCCCTTCATCCCACATATTCACCCCCGCACTTTGTCCCAAATGTTCTTTTTATGGCCTGCTCACTCCAGTTTCTCCTCGACAATAAATGTCCACACCTCATCTGCCGTTTCGTAGTAGTGGTGATTCCCTTGATGTGTGACCCACAGTCTTGCCGGTTGCAGCATTCCAAATTTAATCTTCCGTTTGTGCAGCACCGCCTTGGCCCGATTAAAGCTTGCCCTCCTTCTCGCCATCTCTGCACTCCAACCTTGATATACGCGGATCACCACGTTCTCCCACCTACTGCTCCGAGTTTTCTTTGCCCATCTGAAGACCATCTCTCTGTCCTTATATCGGAGAAATCTCACCACTATGGCTCAAGGAATTTCTCCAGCCCTCGGTCTTCGCGCCATAACTCGATAGGCTCCCTCCAGCTCCAACGGACCTGTAGGGGCCTCCGATCCCATTAACGAGTGCAGCATCGTGCTCACATATGCCCCGACGTCCGCCCCTTCTACACCTTCGGGAAGACCAAGAATCCTTAAATTCTTCCTCCTCGCATTATTCTCCAGCACCTCCAGCCTTTCCACACACCTTTTGTGTTGTGCCTCGTGCATCTCCGTTTTCACCACCAGGCCCTGTATGTCGTCCTCATTCTCAGCAGCCTTTGCCTTCACGACCCGAAGCTCCTGTTCCTGGGTCTTTTGTTCCTCCTTTAGCCCCTCAATCGCTTGTAATATCGGGGCCAACAGCTCCTTCTTCATCTCCTTTTTGAGTTCTTCCACGCAACGCCGCAGGAACTCTTGTTGGTCAGGGCCCCATATTAAACTGCCTCCTTCCGACGCCATCTTGCTTTGTGCCTGCCTTGCTGGCCGCTGCTCTAGAGGATCCACCGCAATCCGGCCACTTTCCTCTCCTTTTTCCATCCGTGTCCAGGGGGGATTCCCTTCTGGATTACAGCACAGTGTTTTTTGCCGTTAAAATTTGCCGTTGGGGCTCCTATCAAGAGCCCAAAAGTCCGTTCCACCGGGAGCTGCCGAAACGTCCGACCTAGCTGGTCATCGCCGCACCCGGAAGTCCGGCGCTCTTGATTTTTGAGTAGCAGTGGTCAAGAGTGTTGTCGCCTCTGGTGAGACAGGAGAGGTGCTGGTGGAATTTTGGCAGTACATTCTTGTGGTTGGCCTTGTTGAAGTCTCCGGCCACGATGAACAAGGCCTTCGGGTGTTCTGTTTCGTAGTTGTTTAGAACTGTGCAGTTCACCCAGCGCCTTCCTCGCTTCTGCCTGGGGTGGGATGTAGACCGCTGTGATAATGGCTGAAGTGAACTCACGTGGAAGAAAGGTTTCAGGAAGCAAGTTAAGATGTTGTACCTGTTGACTGTAAAGATTTTTCATTGTTGCTAATGTGCTTAATTCTGTGTTCAAATTCACGTTTGCTTTAATGTAAAAACGGTCTAATGCTCCGCATTATCACTCCTCAGTTGAAGTCACGTTTTTTCACAGTTTTACCGAATGTAAATAGTTGGGTTCAAATCCGGGCTCTTAACCAAAATTGGTGTTCCATAACAGCAGTATGATCTACCGCAGTCCAGTACAAGTTCAGTATAACTTCAATGGTTTTGTACAGAAATAAATCCCACTATTTTGTTTGCATTTCTAGTTGCTTTTAAAGATTGATTTACCTATGGCTCAGTTCCGACTTTCTTTGACTGCATTACGTCTCTCATTTCCTAAATTGTTGGTGATGTTTCTATTTTATCAACCAAAGCACGTCACCTCACATTTATCTGAGTTTTGAAAATATATATTTTTATTGAAATGTTAACCTATTTATATCAGAAATCTGCAAAACAACACCATAATTACAAGCGCATCAAAAAGTACAAGCAAGCACAGTAACTTGAACTCCAGTAGCAGAAATATAACCCCAAACAACAACAACAAACAGTCAATTCCCCCCCCTACGCGACAGTGACCAGCTCTTTAAAGTGCAAAATAAACAGCCTTCATCTATGATGGAACCCATCGATTGACCTCCACCCCCGTCACCACAAACTTAGTCTTCTCGAGGTACAGGAATTCCATGAATTCCAGCTTGGGACAGGACCAGAACTTGTGCATGTTGTGAGCAGGCCCTCCTTGACCCCTTCAAAAATATCGACTCATCCTGGCGCTGGTGAGATGCGCCCTAAACACCACCCACCTTGAGCTGTGTCAAACTCAACGTCGCGGCGGATGATGTAGCATTCGCCCTACGGAGGGACTCCTTCCACACTTCCTCCTTGTAAGATCTACACTTTTCTGTTATTGCATATATTTAGTAACACCAACCATGCAACTAACAATGCAGAATCTTGTCTATCCGTTTCGGGTGCCAAGTAATTTTATTTGGTATCTATTGATCGATTATAACAGAAATTCTTGTTCCAGAATTTGCAAGGTCCTCACTTCAGCCCTTGCCTGCAAAAGACAGTTTTGAGAATCAGATTATCCTTATTAACTTACAGACGACTTGAATTCAAAATACAATAGCAGTAATGGTTTCCTTGCATGAAGCAAGACAGGTACGTAGGTTAGAGGTGGAAATGGAAAATATGAAACAAAGATAGCAGACAGCTTCTGAGGCAAAAAGTATAGGATGATTCTAGAATGGAAATAATAGCCTAAAACTATTACCTTTAAGGAATTTGTTATCAGTCTAAGTCAATCTATTCCTGCCCCTGTAATATGCTGATTAGTTTGGATAAGTCTTCAATACATTTGGTTCGATGATTGGGTTGTCAATCTTCAATATGCAACATTAACTTGGAATTCTCAGTCATGTTGCATCTTCGAATTCTTTAGTGTGTGTTGGTATGCAAAATCTGTTCTTATCATTGACTGGGATGTGCTTTGTCTTATGATTCCTTCTTTCGGACAACGGAAGGCTCATATGAACTCTAATGTCAACCTGACCTTCATTAGAAATGTTGCACTTGCACATTGCAAGCTGTTCCTTGCAAACAGATATCCCTTCTGCAGAAGCAAGCAACCTCCATTTTACACAGTCATGCTGGAACCCATTTTAAATGGTTTCTGATTGAGCTTTTTAAGTCAATTATTAATTCAACTTATTAATTAACCCTCTTTTAACTAAAAGAAATAGATAGTTTCTTTCACTCCTCCAGGATGGGTCCCAGCTCCTCCTGCCATGTTCCACCAAAACCTGCTCTTCCCCCTCGATTTGCCCATATATCCCAGATGTGCTGCTCTCCTCCTCCGACCCTGTACACACGAGTATCCTTTCTAACAGGGTGGCACCTCCGGGAATGTCGGAAATACCCGCTGGACAAAGTTCCGCACTTAACATACCCGAACATATCCGACCCCCCAAGCCCTACTTTTCCCTTGAACTCGCAAACCGCCCCTCCAGGAACTGGTCTTTCACCCTCTTATTGACAGGGGGCTTGAGTTTCAGAGCCGCGGGGTTATGCTGCAACTATACATGACCCTGGTGAGACCACATTTGGAGTATTGTGTGCAGTTCAGGTCACCTCACTATAGGAAGGATGTGGAAGCATTGGAAAGGGTGCAAAGGAGATTTACCAGGATGCTGCCTGGATTGGAGGATAGGTCTTATGAGGAAAGGTTGAGGGAGCAACGGCTTTTCTCTCAGGAGCGGAGGAGGATGAGAGGCGACTGAATAGAGGTTTATAAGATGATGAGGGGGATAGATAGAGTGGACGTCAGAGACTATTTCCTCGGGTGGATGTAGCTGTTACAAAGGGGGATAACTATAAGGTTCATGGTGGAAGATATAGGAGGGATGTCCGAGGTAGGTTCTTTACTCAGAGTGGTTAGGGTGTGGAATGGACTGCCTGCTGTGATAGTGGAGTCGGACACTTTAGGAACTTTCAAGCGGTTATTGGATAGGCACATGGAGCACACCAGAATGACAGGGAGTGGGATAGCTTGATCTTGGTTTCGGACAAAGCTCGGCACAACATCGAGGGCCGAAGGGCCTGTTCTGTGCTGTACTGTTCTATGTTCTGTGTTCTCTCCAGTCTTTGCCCCCCACCGGAATGTGGCATCCAGTTTCGCCGGCTAAACAATCAGTTCCAACAGATGGGGGCCCAACTTGACATCGCCCTCAGCTTAAAGCACCGGCGGAATTGCCGCCATATCATTGATGCTACCACTAGGTTCACAAAGTACGTCGCTGGAGCAAACGGCAGAGACGCCATCCGCAGCGCCTCCAGATCTGCCCCTTTGCAAGACCCCCGACTCCGTCCGTACCCAACTAACGTCCTGGTTCCTAACCCACCCCAACACCTCCGCATTGGCAGCTCGATAATAATACATCAGGTTTGGCAGCGCTGAACCCCTCACGTTTACCCTCCGGGCGTAGGACCCCTCTCCGAATCCGAGGCGCTCTCCCCGCCCATATGAAGCCCATTATGAGCTGCTCCATCACCCGAATAAAAGCCTTTGTTCGAAACACTGGGAGGCGTTGAAAGAGGAACAAAAACCACAGCAAAATATTCATCCTAATAGATTGTACTTGGCCTGCCAGTGAAAGTTGTCCCACCTCCCATTTATCTGAGTTGTTGTTCATTTCCGATTTAACTGGCTGGTCTGCAAGCTCTCCAATCATTGAGAGAATCACAGAATGACGAAGCACAGAAAAGGGCCATTTGGACAGATGTGTCTGCGAGCGCTTTGGAAGATCAATAGATGAGTGTCCCTGCCCTGATCTTGCCCCAAGCACCTGTCATTTCGTTCCTTCCCCAGATTCATCCAATTTTCTTTTGCATGTTACAATTGAATCTCCTTCCACCAGCCCTTGTAGCAGAATGTTTCCCGTTCCCAGCTCACCACATAAAGAACAGTTACCCCAAGTAACCTCTGGATTTTTCTGGTAATGACTAGTGACCTCTGCTCATCTGGCCCTCTGCGATTGGAAACGGCCATTCCATCGTTGTAAATACATTTAGAATTTTGTACACCTCTATCAAATCTCATTTTAAGCTTCTCTGCTCTGCAGTAATCTTCGGCAATCTTGTGTCTGTCCATTTCGCTAATCTGTCTATTTCTCCTGAAGTCTGTTATCATCTTCCTTATTGTTTGTACATTTCCGCGTCTTTTTGGGCTGGATTCTCCGCCCCGCCACATTTCTGCCCCGACCCGCCGGCGGGAGTCTCCGTTACACCGGACGGTCATTGGGGTTTCCCATTGTGGGGCAGCCCCACGCCGTCACGAAACCCCCGGAGCGCCGGCAAAACGGAGACTCCCGCCGGTGGAGAATACATCCCATTGTCTTTTTACTCAAGTTCAGGTCAGTAATGCGTCATAAAGAGAAAGTTATTGCAGACCCCTGGGAAACTTGCATCCAGTGTGAAAAGCGACTGTTTGTTACTACTCTCTGCTTTTTGTCCATGTGCTATTTTCTATCCTTGCTATAGCTGTCTTTTGAATCCCATGAGCTTTAATTTCTGTTATTGTGCATTCTTCCTCCATGTTAACTAAACCTCACAGTTTAGTGTCATTTGCAAATTTAGATGTTCCGTTATTTTTCCCCAAGTGCAATTGGAGTGGGATACAGATGATGTAATTTAATGGGAGAAGCCAGGTCTGTCGGTAGTTTTGCAGTTTGCCAGAGGTTTTGAGTCTCACAAGGCAGAAGGATTTTAAGTTGAACAGCAGTTTTTGCCAAATGTTGTTAGGTTGAGCAGATGTGTACTGGATCATTGAAAAGAGAGCTCTCTAGCCCCCTGATCCGGCTGATAACCTGGAATGTAAGGGGACTGAATGGGCCGGTTAAGTGGGCCCGCGTGTTCGCGCACCTGAAGGGGCTCAAGGCGGATGTGGTTATGCTTCAGGAGACACACCTGAAGGTGGCAGACCAGGTAAGATTGAGGAAAGGGTGGGTAGGTCAGGTGTTTCACTCGGGGCTGGATGCCAAAAATCGAGGGGTGGCGATCTTGGTGGGAAAGAAGGTGCCATTCGAGGCGTCGAGCATTGTGGCAGATACTGGCGGTAGGTACATAATGGTAAGTGGTAAGTTGCAGGGAGAGAGGGTGGTACTGGTCAATGTGTATGCCCCAAACTGGGTCGATGCGGGTTTTATGCGGCGCATGTTGGATCGGATCCCAGACTTGGAAGTGGGGGGCCTGATAATGGGGGGAGACTTTAACACGGTGCTGGATCTGGCACTGGATTGCTCCAGGTCTAGGACGGGTAGGAAGCCGGCGGCGGCTAGAGTGCTGAGGGGGTTTATGGACCAGATGGGAGGGGTGGACCCTTGGAGATTTGCAAGGCCGGGGGCTAAGGAATTTTCATTCTTCTCACATATCCATAAGGCTTATTCCCGAATCGAATTCTTCATTTTGAGTAGGGCGCTGATAGCGAGAGTAGAGGATACCGAGTATTCGGCAATAGCCATTTCGGACCACGCCCTGCGTTGGGTGGACTTGGAGATGGGGGAGGAGAGGGACCAGCGCCCGCTGTGGCGCTTGGAGGACGAGGAAGTGAGCGAGCGGGTCCGAGGAAGTATAGAGAGGTACTTGGAGACCAACGACAACGGGGAGGTCCGAGTGGGGATGCTATGGGAGGCACTGAAGGCGGTGGTGAGGGGAGAGCTGATCTCCATTAGGGCCCACAAGGAGCGGAGGGAGCGGGGGGAGAGGGAGAGGCTGGTGGGGGAGATGGTGAGGGTAGACAGGAGGTTGCGGAAGAACCTGAGGAAGGATTGTTGAGGGAGAGGCGCAGCCTCCAGGCCGAATTCGACCTGGTGACCACCAGGAAGGCGGAGGTGCAGTGGAGGAAGGCCCAGGGGGCGATTAACGAGTATGGGGAAAAGGCAAGCCGGATGCTGGCGCATCAGCTTCGGAAGGGGGACGCAGCTAGGGAGATCGGGGGAGTTAAGGACAGGGGAGAGAGTGTGGTGCGGAGTGGGGTTGGCATCAATGGGGTCTTCAGGGACTTTTACGAAGAATTGTACCGATCTGAGCCCCCACGGGAGGGAGGGATGGGCCGCTTCCTGGACCAATTGAGGTTTCCAAAGGTGGAAGAGGGACTGGTGGCGGGATTGGGGGCCCCGATTGGGCTGGAGGAGCTGATCAAAGGGATAGGAAGCATGCAGGCGGGGAAGGCACCGGGGCCGGACGGTTTCCCGGTCGAATTCTATTAAAAATATATGGACCTGTTGGGCCCGCTGTTAGTTAGGACCTTCAATGAGGGGGAGGCGGAGATAGTGGTGGCGATGGACGCTGAGAAAGCCTTCGATAGGGTAGAGTGGGGGTACCTGTGGGAGGTGCTGAAGAGGTTTGGGTTTGGGGAGGGGTTTGTCAGGTGGGTTAGGCTGTTGTATGAGGTCTCGATGGCGAGTGTGGCCACAAACAGGAGGAGGTCTGAGTACTTTTGGTTGCACCGAGGGACGAGACAGGGGTGTCCCCTGTCCCCCCTGCTCTTCGCACTGGCGATTGAACCCCTGGCTATGGCACTGAGAGAGTCGAGGAACTGGAGGGGGTTGGTGCGGGGTGGGGAGGAGCATAGGGTGTCGCTTTATGCGGACGACCTGCTGCTGTATGTGGCGGACCCGGTGGGAGGAATGCCAGAGGTAATGAGGATGCTTAGGGAATTCGGGGACTTTTCGGGGTACAAGCTCAATATGGGGAAGAGCGAGCTGTTCGTAGTTCAGCTAGGGGACCAGGAGAGGGGGATTGGCGAGCTCCCACTAAAAAAGGCGGAGAGGAGCTTCAGATATTTGGGGGTCAAGGTGGCCAGGAGCTGGGGGGCCCTGCATAGGCTTAACTTTACAAGGCTGGTGGAGCAAATGGAGGAGGAGTTCAAGAGGTGGGACGCGTTGCCGCTGTCCCTGGCGGGTAGGGTGCAGTCAATCAAAATGACGGTGCTCCCAAGGCTTTTGTTCCTGTTCCAGTGCCTCCCTGTGTTTATCCCGAAGGCTTTTTTCAGGCGGGTTAACAGGAGTATAACGGGGTTTGTGTGGGCGCGAGGGACTCCGAGGGTGAGAAGGGTGTTCCTGGAGCGGAGTAGAGATAGGGGGGGGGCTGGCGCTGCCCAACCTCTGTGGGTACTACTGGGCCGCCAATGCGACAATGGTGCGCAAGTGGGTGATGGAGGGGGAGGGGGCTGCATGGACGAGGCTGGAGATGGCGTCTTGTGTGGGTACGAGTCTGGGGGCGCTGGCAACGGTGCCGTTGCCGATCCCTCCAATGAGGTATACCACGAGCCCGGTGGTGGTGGCTGCCCTCAAAATTTGGGGGCAATGGAGGTGGCACAGGGGGGAAGTGGGGGCCTCGGCGGGGACTCCATTACGGGGGAACCACCAGTTCGCCCCAGGAAGAACAGGTGGAAGGTTTTCGGGGTGGCACAGAGCAGGGATACGAAAGTTGGGGGACCTGTTTGTGGACGGGAAGTTCGCGAGCCTGAGTGAGCTGGAGGAGAAGTACGGCTCCCCCCCCCCGGGAACACCTTCAGGTACTTACAGGTAAGGGCGTTTGCCAGACGGCAGGTGGTGGAATTCCCGCGGCTGCTGCCACGCACAGTACAGGACAGGGTGCTCTCTCGGGGGTGGGGGGGGGGGGGGGGGTGGGTGGTGCTGGTGGGAGTGGGGAAGATCTCGGAAACTTACCAGGTGATGCAGGAGGAGGAGGCCTCGGTGGTGGAGGTGAAAGGTAAGTGGGAGGAGGAGTTGGGAGAGGAGATCGAAGAGGGGACGTGGGCAGATGCGCTGGGGAGGGTGAACTCCTCCTCATCGTGCGCGAGGCCCTCGGTGCAACCAAAAGTACATAGAACATAGAACATAGAAAAATACAGCACAGAACAGGCCCTTCGCCCCACGATGTTGTGCCGAACCTTTGTCCCAGATTAATCATAGATTATCATTGAATTTACAGTGCAGAAGGAGGCCATTCGGAGTACTCGGACCTCCTCCTATTTGTGGCCACACTCGCCATCGGGACCTCATACAACAGCCTAACCCACCTGACAAACCCCTCCCCAAACCCAAACCTCAGTTTAAGGTGCTGCACAGGGCACACATGACCGGGACAAGGATGAGCCGGTTTTGTGGGGGTGAGGACAGGTGTGTTAGGTGCTCAGGGAGCCCAGCAAATTACACCCATATGTTCTGGGCATGCCCAGCGCTGGAGGAATTTTGGAAGGGCGTAGCGAGGACGGTGTCGAGGGTGGTAGGATCCAGGGTCAAACCGGGCTGGGGACTCGCAATATTTGGGGTGGCAGAGGAGCCGGGAGTGCAGGAGGCGAAAGAGGCTGGAATTCTGGCCTTTGCGTCCCTGGTAGCGCGGCGAAAGATTCTCCTTCAGTGGAAAGATGTGAGGCCCCCAAGCGTGGAATCCTGGATCAGCGATATGGCAGGGTTCATTAAATTGGAGAGGGTGAAATTCGCCTTGAGAGGGTCGGTACAAGGGTTCTTTAAGCGGTGGCAACCGTTCTTAGACTTCCTGGCAGAACGCTAGACATTGGTCAATGGCAGCAGCAGCTCCGGGGGGAGGGGAGGGCTCACTTTATTTCTGTTTTTGTTATTTACACTGGAGGGACTGAGGGGTGTATACACCTGTTGTGTTAAGTCAGGGTGTTGATGTTAATTTATTATTTATGTACGGGGTGGGGGGGGGGGGTTGCTTTTCTGGACTGTGTTTTGTGCTTAACCCTGTTGGGTTCCTTTTTCACTTTGTTATTGATATTTTATGAAAACCTTTAATAAAAATTATTTTTTTAAAAGAAAAGAGAGCTTCCTGCACAGGTCTCCACACAGCTGAGCAAGTAAACCTGTTTTGGTAACTTTCTAAGTGCCATTTGAACTGTATTGGGTTTCTTAATTGGAATTGTTGGCAGATATAGATAGTTTAAGTTTTTCCTTTGGTTTAAGAACTGATTAACTGATAATTGTAAAGCTAGAACAAAGAACAGACGGGCAGCATGGTCGGCACGGGCTTGGAGGGCCGAAGGGCCTGTTCCTCTGCTGTACTTTTCTTTGTTCTTTGTTCTATAACATCCCCTCCCAGCTACATCGACGGCTCCCAAGTGGAGAGGGTCGATAGCTTTAAGTTCCTGGGGGTCACCATCACCAACAGTCTGTCCTGGTCCACTCACGTTGATGCAACAATCAAGAAAGCCCAGTGCAGGAGCGTTTCCAAGGCCTGAGTATCGAGCCAGCTTTTACATGGGGTTCTTCCCTCTTAGTTACAGCTCAGCTCAACACACAGATCTGCAGACGCGCATCAACTCCGCTGAAGACGGCTTTATTATTCCAAGCTTGGTCCATGTACATGGCAGAGAGATCTGGATAAATACCAAAATCACTGTGACACTGGTTCAGGTGCACCAGTTATAGGATTTTCAGAATTCAGTAGCCCACCCCAGTTGCAGTTGATCCAATCCTTGAAGCTGTCAATTTTATATTGACCAGTGAATAAGCAACATGATGACTTGTGATTTAACACATCCTGCCACCATATGTAGTGTACCCACAGATATCTTCCGTACTAATGGCTTTCTCCGGGCACAACCAGTTATTTCCGTCTCCTTTGCATAGCCGGAGGTCGATAGAGTATATCCTACCTGCCTTTTGGATTGCATTGTCAGGAGCAACCTTCAGTTTAATTAACACACCATTCCCATCCTGTCCCAAATTGTTCACGAGTTCTGATCTGCCCTGCCTGGGGAATATGCAACATCATTCCCACTCGGCGGATGTGGTTATCCCTCAGGAGTTCAGGAGCTCGGTGAGCCGTTTTATCCAAGCCATCAGTTGATCATTGCTCAACCAATTAGGTACTGGTTGTGCATCCAGGTTGGCGCGGAGGCTTTGGAATCAGTGTGTTACATGCCTGCACTCTGTGCACATTCTGTGACAGCACTCTGTCTGTCAATTAACTCATTGATTGTGGTCTGATATGGCTGCAAATGTTCAAGTTCTTTCCACACGAGCTGATTGACTCGCTGGCTGAGTTCGGCAGCCGTTCCGCCATCCTGCTATATGTCCTTAACTGCAGCCCTTTCATAACCTCAATCTCTTCACTTAATTCTGCAATGCCAAGGGCGTTGACAGTGGAAACTCCTGCCCCATACCCTCCGTCCGCTGCTTCCGCCATGTCTCTCTGTTGCCACTTCTGTGTTTTCAAACCACTTCCTTCCAAAATCATCCTCTCCAGGGTCACAAATAATCTCTTTTTAAAAAAAAAAACAAATTTATTCAAATTTTTCAACAGATTTTCAACAAACCCCCCCCCCAACAAAAAGAAAGAAACAAGAACACAACAATCAAAAATTATACATTGGATTTCCCCCATATACAATAACCCCCCAGATGACATTTAAAAGCACCAATAGGGAAGCCCCCCCACCCACCCAAACGCCCCCCCAAAGAACCCCCCCCTCCCCTGGGCTGCTGCTGCTGCTGACCTCCTCCTAACGCTCCGCGAGATAGTCTAGGAACGGTTACCACTGCCTGAAGAACCCCTGCACAGACCCTCGTAAGGCAAACTTTATCCTCTCCAGCTTGATGAACCCTGCCATGTCATTGATCCAAGCTTCCACACTGGGGGGCTTCGCATCCTTCCATAGTAGCAAAATCCTCCGCCGGGCTACCAGGGACGCAAAGGCCAGAATACCGGCCTCTTTCGCCTCCTGAACTCCCGGCTCGTCCTTTACCCCAAATAATGCCAATCCCCAGCTCGGCTTGACCCGGGCGTTCACCACCTTGGACATAGTCCTCGCGAAACCCCTCCAAAACCCCTCCAGTGCCGGGCACGACCAGAACATGTGGACGTGATTTGCCGGACTTCCCGAGCACCTCCCACATCTGTCCTCCACCCCAAAGAACCTACTCAACCTCGCCCCTGTCATATGCGCTCTGTGAACAACCTTGAATTGTATTAGGCTGAGCCTGGCGCAAGAGGAGGAAGAATTAACCCTACTCAGTGCATCAGCCCACAGACCCTCATCTATCTCCTCCCCAAGCTCCTCCTCCCACTTGCCCTTTAACTCCTCCACCGAGGCCTCCTCCTCTTCCTTCAGCTCCTGATAGATCGCCAAAACCTTGCCTTCTCCAACCCATACACCCAAAATCACCCTGTCCTGAATCCCCTGTGCCGGGAGCAGCGGGAATTCCCTCACCTGCCGCCTCACAAACGCCCTCACCTGCATGTACCTGAAAGCGTTTCCCGGGGGTAACCCAAACTTCTCCTCCAGCGCCCCTAGGCTCGCAAACGTCCCATCGATGAACAGGTCCCCCATTCTTCTAATCCCTGCCCGATGCCAGCTCCGAAATCCCCCATCCATCCTTCCCGGGACGAACCGATGATTCTCCCGAATCGGGGACCAAACCGAGGCTCCCACCTCGCCCCTGTGTCGCCTCCACTGCCCCCAGATCTTCAACGTCGCCGCCACCACCGGACTCGTGGTGTACCTTGTCGGCAAGAGCGGCAGCGGTGCCGTCGCCAGCGCCCTCAGGCTCGTGCCCACACAGGATGCCATCTCTAACCACTTCCATGCCGCCCCCTCTCCCTCCATTACCCACTTACGGATCATCGCCACATTGGCTGCCCAATAATAGCCGCACAAATTTGGCAGCGCCAGCCCCCCCCTGTCCCTGTTATGCTCCAGAAACACTCTCTTCACCCTCGGGGTTTTATTCGCCCACACAAATCCCATGATGCTCCTACTTCCCGTTTGAAAAAGGCCTTGGGAATCATAATGGGAAGGCACTGGAACACAAAGAGAAACCTCGGGAGGACCGTCAATTTGACCGACTGTACCCTACCCGCTAGTGAGAGTGGCAGCATATCCCATCTTTTAAAATCCTCCTCCATCTGCTCCACCAACTGTGTCAAATTGAGCTTGTGCAGGGCCCCCCCAACTCCTAGCTACTTGGATCCCGAGGTACCGAAAGCTCCTTTCCGCCCTCCTCAGCGGTAGCTCGTCTATCCCCCTTCCCTGGTCCCCTGAATGCACCACAAAGAGCTCGCTCTTCCCCACGTTGAGTTTATACCCCGAAAAGTCCCCAAACTCCCTTAGGATCCGCATGACCTCCGCCATCCCCCCCACTGGACCCACCACATACAACAACAGGTTGTCGGCATACAACAACACCCGGTGTTCCTCTCCCCCCCGGACCATCCCCTCCATTTCCTGGACTCACTTAGTGCCATAGCCAGCGGCTCAATTGCCAGTGCAAACAAGGGGGATAAGGTGCACCCCTGCCTCGTCCCCCGGTACAGCCGAAAGTACTCGACCTCCGCCGATCCGTAGCCACACTCGCCACTGGGGCTCTATAGAGCAGCCGGACCCAGCTGATGAACCCCTCCCCGAACCCAAACATCCGCAACACTTCCCAGAGATACTCCCACTCCACCCGGTCAAAGGCCTTCTCCGCGTCCATAGCTGCCACTACCTCCGCTTCCCCCTCCACCGGGGGCATCATAATCACATTGAGGAGCCTCCGCACATTTGTATTTAATTGCCTACCCTTCACAAATCCCGTCTGGTCCTCATGGATCACCCCCGGGACATAGTCCTCAATTCTCGTAGCCAGCACCTTCGTCAGCAACTTAGCGTCAACATTGAGGAACGAGATCGGTCTATACGACCCACATTGCAGTGGGTCCTTGTCCCGCTTCAGGATCAAAGAAATCAGCGCCCTAGACATTGTCGGGGGCAAGGTCCCCCCCCCCCCCTCCCTCGCCTTATTAAAAGTCCTCACTAGCAACGGGCCCAGCAGGTCCACGTGTTTCCTGTAAAATTCAACCGGGAACCCATCCGGTCCCGGGGCCTTCCCCGCCTGCATGCTCCCCAATCCTTTAACCAGCTCCTCCAGCCCAATCGGCGCCCCCCAAACCAGCCACCTCCTCCTCCTCCACCCTCGGGAACCTCAGCTGATCTAGGAATCGTCGCATCCCCTCCTCCCCCGCTGGGGGCTCAGACCTGTACAGATCCCCATAGAAGTCCCTAAATACCTCGTTTATTCTCACCGCACTCCGCACCGTATTCCCCCCTCTATCCTTAACTCCACCAATCTCCCTCGCTGCCCCCCTCTTATGAAGTTGGTGTGCCAGCATCCGACTCGCCTTCTCCCCATACTCATACGTCGCCCCCTGCACTTTCCTCCACTGTGCCTCTGCTTTCCCCGTGGTCAACAGGTCAAATTCCGTCTGTAGGTTCCGTCGCTCCCTAAGTAGCCCCTCCTCGGGGGCCTCTGCATATATCCTGTCCACCCTTAAAATCTCCCCCACCAACCTCTCCCTCTCCCTCCCCTCTCTCTTCTCCCTGTGGGCCCTAATGGAGATTAGCTCCCCCCTGACCACCACCTTCAGCGCCTCCCAGACTACAGCACCCCCACCTGCACCTCCCCGTTGTCGTTGGCCTCCAAATATCTTTCAATGCACCCCTGCACCTGCCCGCACACCTCCTCATCCGCCAACAGTCCCACATCAAGGCGCCACAGCGGGCGCTGGTCCCTCTCCTCCCCCAACTCCAGCTCCACCCAACGCGGGGCGTGGTCCGAGATGGCTATGGCCGAATATTCCGTTCCCTCCACTTTCGGGATTAGCGCCCTACTCAAAATGAAAATATCTATCCGGGAGTAGGCTCTATGGACATGGGACAAGAATGAAAATTCCCTGGCCTGGGGCCTGACAAACCTCCATGGGTCCACTCCCCCCATCTGGTCCATAAACCCCCTGAGCACCTTGGCCGCAGCCGGCCTCTTACCCGTCCTGGACCGAGAGCGATCCAATGCTGGGTCCAGCACCGTGTTGAAGTCCCCCCCCATTATCAAGCTTCCTACCTCCAGATCCGGAATCCGACCCAGCATGCGCTTCATAAATCCGGCATCATCCCAATTCGGGGCATATACGTTCATCAGTACCACCCGCGCCCCCTGCAGCCTACCGCTCACCATCACGTACCGACCTCCACTATCCACTACAATATTCATTGCCTCAAATGACACCCGCTTCCCCACCAGTATCGCAACCCCTCTATTCTTCGCATCCAGCCCTGAATGAAAGACCTGCCCGACCCATCCCTTTCTCAGCCTAACCTGATCTGCCACCTTCAGATGTGTCTCCTGGAGCATAACCACATCTGCCTTCAGTCCCTTTCAGCGCGCGAACACCCGGGCCCTCTTGACCGGCCCGTTCAAGCCCCTCACATTCCAAGTTATCAGCCGGATTGGGGGGCTCCTTTTTGCGGCCTTACCCCAACTCCCCATCCCCGGGCCTCCGTTCTCCCTCTTCCTCTGTGGGGCCCTGCCCCTCCAGCATTGTGCTCACATATGCCCCGGCATCGGGCCCCTCCACTCCTTCAGGGAGACCCAGAATCCGAAGATTCTTCCTCCTCGACCTATTCTCCAGGTCCTCGAATCTTTCCGCCCACCTCTTGTGCAGCGCCTCGTGCGCCTCCACCTTCACTGCCAGGCCCAAGATCTCGTCCTCGTTCTCCGAGCTTTTTGCCGCACCTCCCGGATCGCCGCTCCTTGGGCCTTCTGGGTCTCCACTAGCTTCTCAATCGCCGCCTTCATTGGCGCCAGCATTTCTGTCCTCAGCTCCTCAAAGCAGCGTTTAAGAAACCCCTGCTGCTCCTGCGACCACTGCGCCCATGCTGCTTGGTCTCCACCCGCCGCCATCTTCCTTTTCCTCCCTTGCACTTTTCACTGCCCCAGGATCACTTTTTTAACCGCTCCACTCCTGGCCCAATCCATATAATGTCGGGGGGACCCTGCTGTCACCTTCCCACACTGGGAGCCGTCGAACAATTGCCGTTGGGGCCCCTCTGGAGAGCCCAAAAGTCCGTTCCCGGCGGGAGCTGCCGAACGTGCGACCTACCTAGGCATAGCCGCAACCGGGAGTCCACAAATAATCTCTGACCACAGCAATCGGCTGGCAAGTGTAGGCTGTCATAATATACACATCAGTATATGATGGTGCAGAGACACACACTGACTGACACACTGCAAGACCAATCAACACACACAACAGCCAATCACCAGTTAGGGCACGGTCACTATAAAGACAGAGGGCATTAGTTTTCCCGCTCATTCGGGATGCAGCCTCTGAGACAGACAGAGCCCGCAGTCAGTAGCACAAACATCCACCATGTGCTAGCAGTATAGGCTGGTCAGGTTAGGCATAGGTCTTCAGTCAATCTAACATAGTGTCGACCCACAGTGCAAGTATGTTTAACAGCTCTTAGTTACATAGAGTTGTCCTATTACAAGTGTTGGTAGCCTGTCTATGTTACTGCTAAGGTAAACGCAGTCTCCACAGATCCAGAGTACCCAACACATCATAGGCTGGTGAGATTAATCATAACTTCTACATGTTCATATCCTGGTACTATTGTCACTGATTGTTCAGTGGGGGTCAGGACTAACCATGTCCCACAGTGTGGTGAATGATGTGCTCAGCACGTTCAGGCTATGGGTTGTCCTTGGACTCGTGGTTGTACTCAGCCGGAGCTCGCCGGTGTCACAGCGGTGGAGGTCGGTTTCTGCCTGGTCCCCACCCTTATGCGGAGGGGTCCTTGTTTCCTACAATATCCCACCCGATTATCAGGCTCCTGTGCTGACTGGCTGTCTACCTGACTTCCGTGATACAAAACTGTTAATCTGTCACATTTCATCTCATGATCTTTAGTGGGGTGAGGTGCCTGGCAGGGATCTATACAGAGAATCTCCAGACGGTCCCCTAGAACTTTATATTTCACAATCGGGTGATTCGGGTCCTCGAGGCATTTAACATTTTCTGATCTGTCATTTTAAAAACCAATGTCATCTTGCCTGGGGGCAAAGGTCCTGCTTTCCAGCTTTCCGCATCACCTGTAATCCCCTTGATCCTGGATTCCCAGCTGACACAGGGCCTAGGTATTTTGGAATTGCAAGTAATTTGTATAAGCTGCCCCGCAGGAATGTATAGAGTCCATTTGTACATACATCCTGGGTCCTGTCATAATAAAAACCGATACCACTCCTTCCCCTTGCGTCTCCCCTTTGCAGCATCCCCACACACCCGCGGGACATAGTATACATGCGATCATTGTTTTTTGTGTCAGTGATGTCCAGCTCCCTCCGTGTCCATGTCGATGGTCTTATCTCAGGACCCCTCCCTTCACCAGCAACGTCTCTACTTCCTACGAAAGCTAAAGAAATTCAGCATGTCTGCACTGACTCTCACAAACGTCTACTGATGTGCCACAGAGAGCATCCTATCCGGCTGCATCACAGCCTGGTATGGCAACTGCTCGGCCCAGGACCGCAAGAAACTTCAGAGTGTGGCGAACTCAGCCCAACGCATCACACAAGCTTTCCACCCGCACGTTGATTCTGTCAACACCTCCCGCTGCCTCAGGAAGGCAGACAGCATTGTCAGAGACCCCTCCCACCCAGGGTTTGCCCTCTTCCAGACCCTTCCATCAGGCAGAAGATACAGAAGTCTGAAGACCCGCACATCCAGACATAGGAACAGCTTCTTCCCCACAGCTACCAGACTCCTCAACGACTCCCCCTCGGACTGATCTGTTTCCTGTAAGAACACTATGCACAATGCACTATGCTGCTCTTGCTCATGGGTTTACTTTGTTTGGCCCCTTGTTCCGCACTGTAACCAATCAGTGTTTGTCGATGTGCCATTTGTCAATGTTCTCTGTTGATTATTCTTGTGTCTACGATGTACGTACTGTGTACGTTCCCTCGGCCGCAGAAAAATACTTTTCACTGAACTTCGGCACATGTGACAATAAATCAAATCAATCATTCAATCCATTCAGCTTTTTTCCCCTGACTTCATATCCTAACCTGTGAACTCATCATGTGTGGGAACCTCCTTAAAAAGCTCTTAAAAATCCAAACATCTACATCTATACCATGGCAAGGGCAATTAGGGATTGAGGATAAATACTGACCTTGCCAGTGATGCCCCATGCCACGCACAAACAAAAAATAAATACTGCATTGCCCTTGTCTACTCTTCCCATTCTTTCTTCAAATAATCATCTGAGGACATGAGCACCAAACCAGCTGGCGTCAGGATTGCCAACTCTCCGAGATATTCCAAGAGGTTTCATGCCACCATGATTACCTGATATGCCCATCCATGAGGCACCGTGCTGGGAAGTGAATACACTCTGGGTGATTCTTTACTGTCAGTCACACCCCCCCCCCAAAAACTTTTATAACTAATAAATATCGCCGTGTGTTTAAAAATTGACCAGGTAATTAATCAGCACTCCCATTCATCCCTGCTCAATATCAGTTCAACAAAACCACTCTGATTTTTCTGATAGGACCCTGTACTTTACACATTGATCAAGGCAGCACGGTAGCATAGTGGTTAGCACTGTGACTTCACAGCTCCAGGAACCCGGGTTCGATTCCCGGCTTGCGTCACTGTCTGTGCGGAGTTTGCACGTTCTCCCCGTGTGTGCGTGGGTTTCCTCCGGGTGCTCCGGTTTCCACCCACAGTCCAAAGATGTGCAGGTTAGGTGGATTGTGGGTGGAAAATTGCCCTGAGTGTCCAAAATTGCCCTGAGTGTCCGGGAAGGTTAGATTGGGTTAGGGCATAAAGAGGGAAAGAGTGGCGGCGAGGGGCTTGAGTAGGGTGCCCTTTCCAAGGGCCGGTGCAGACTCAATGGGCTGAATGGCCTCCTTCTGCATTGTCGATTCTATGAATACACCATTTCTTGGCGTGCAGCTTGCTACATTGGCAGTCAATGTGAGAAAGAGAAGTGGACAGAGGGATGGTGGCTGCTTTAGTTGTGCGTTCCAGCCTGGTCTGACACAGAAGCAACTATTGTCTTGTTTTAAATACGTTTAGAGGACCCAATTCATTTTTTTTTCCCAATGAAGGGGCAATTTAGCGCGGCCAATCCTCCCACCCGGCACATCTTTGGGTTGTGGGGGCGAAACCCACGCAGACACGGGGAGAATGTGCAAACTCCACACGGACAGTGACCCAGGGCCGGGATCGAACCCGGGTCCTCGGCGCCGCGAGGCAGCAGTGCTAGCCGCTGCGCCACCGCGCTGCCCCAGGTGAAATAACCAAAAGAAGTAGCTTTCAGGGAGTGTTTTACAGGAGGAGGGAGATGCAGGGAGAGGTTTAAGGAGAGTATTCCAGAGCGTGGGTGCGATTTAGCTGAAGCTACGGAAGGTGATTAAAATGGAGGATGCTCAGGGGGCCAGGGTTTGAGCAGCACAGATTTGGCACCGCAGGAGATTACAGAAATGGGGAAGAGCGAAGCCATGGAGGAATTTCCTTCTGGAGAAAATTTGCAAATGTTGTCAGTGCAGTGAAGTGGGAAGCAGTGCCAGCACAGGGGTGATGGGGAGTGTTGTGACAAGGCAGTATCCTTCATCTGGTGCATCTTTAATTCAGTGAGCTGGGTGTGGGGCACCCCCCAGCCTGAACCCTGCTCCAATGGAGCCATTCTGCACACGCATCCCGGCACAGTCCTGGACCACCCCCACCCCCATTGGCCACTCTGGCTGCCAATCAAACCGAGGGGGCTGGCCCATGAATCGCTGACAATTCCGGCTGCAGATCCTCTTGAGGGTTTTTGTCTGAGGATCTTCTCGGCAGAAGCTGGCAGCGACCAGAGCAGCACCTTCAAGCGGACAGCGCCAGGAGCAGGTCGGTGTCAGTGGGAGGGAGCTGGGGCAACAGGAGCTCGGTGGAGGGGGCACAGGGCAGCCCTGTGGGGCAGTGTGTGTGGGGGTTTGGCTGTGGGGGGTGAGGTCAGAGCAGAGGGGACATTGTGTCCTCAGGAGAAAGACCCCCATTGTCTGTGCTCTCTCCCAATGTTGAATGTTCCTGCTCTTTCCTCCCTTCGCCTGTCTGCAGCTTTGCAAATAATCTTCTGCACATACGTGGGGAGGAATACAGCATTAGATGCAAATCCGTCCCCCCTTTTTAAGCTCTGAGGTTCGAATCAAGGGTTAATTTCTTCTTCCCCCAAGTGGCTGGCCTGGGGAATTGTCATGGCTGTGACCCGCTCCATCGCTGCCAGCTGTTGGTGCGAGAGGGGGAGTGTGTGGGAGTCACCCAGCTCTGGGTGAGAAATGCCTGATCATTGGGAGAGGGAGACTCGGCTCCAGGCAGGCAGGCTGATCCGGGAGGGGGGGTAGGGAGAGTACCTCTTGAAAGTGTGTGGATAGGGGTGTGGCTGGGGGTAACAGGTCCCTCTGGCATGGGGTGGGTGAAGTAGACCAATAACCAGACAGATCTTTCTGCAGTGATAGTCCGGGTTGTCGTTCACCCACCTCTCACTTTGTGGTAAATCAAGGTGCACCGTCTATAGTGGAAGTTCAATTCTGTTTGGGGGGCAGGAGTGTATTCCTCACCTGTCTTATCCATCTATTAAAGATATAAATTCCATACCACATGGGGGTGTGGATTTGGAATAAATATCCTTCTCAAAATGGGCGTGGGCAGCACTGTAGCGCAGTGGTTAGCACTGTGGCTTCGCAGCTCCAGGATCCCAGGTTTGATTCCCGGCTTGGGTCACTGTCTGTGCGGAGTCTGCACGTCCTCCCCGTGTCTGCATGGGTTTCCTCCGGGCGCTCCGGTTTCCTCCCACAAGTCCCGAAAGACGTGCTTGTTAGGTGGATTGGACATTCTGAATTCTCCCTCCGTGTCCCCGAACAGGCGCCGGAGTGTGGCGACTAGGGGCTTTTCACAGTAACTTCACTGCAGTGTTAGTGTAAGCCTACTTGTGACAAAAAAGATTATTATTAAAAACAATATCCCATCCAAGAGCCTGAAGGTGGGTCCCAGCTTCAGCAGAACTGTGGGGAGCAGCGTCCCGGTTGTGAAGAGATGTGAGGCTAGACATTTTGAGTAAATCCCCTCACATTCCGACTCCGTGTAGAAGTATGGAGGATGTTCATGGCATTAAAAATGATGGAGAGATGGGTGGCATTGTGGCGCAGTGGGTTAGCACTGCTGCCTCACGGCGCCGAGGTCCCGGGTTCGATACGGCTCTGGGTCACTGTCCGTGTAGAGTTTGCACATTCTCCACGTGTCTGCGTGGGTTTCGCCCCCACAACCCAAAGATGTGCAGGGTAGTTAGATTGGCCACGCTAAATTGCCACCTAATCGGAAAAAAGAATTGGGTACTCTAAATTTTAAAATTTAAAAAAAAAAATGTTGGGGAGGTGGAATACCGAAAGGTGTGTCACAGACACACAAAACATTGGTGACAGACATTGACCCAATTTCAGTCTGAGTGCTCGGGGCAGGTTGGAAACCCGATTGGAGATCTGTAATAAGGAGGGCAGCACTCTTGGAGATGCCACCTTTCGGGTGAGTCTCTGTCTGCCCTCTCCAGTCCAAGTGAAGTATTCAGCTGCATGAAGTAAGTTGTATATGGAGAGCACATTGTGCATCTCACCTTCTCTGCACTCTGCCGTTTCAATGAGATGGGAGAGCGATGAGCACAGCAGAAAACCTGGCCCCTGCTGGTGCTTTTCGTTTTTAAAAAAAACACTTGTTTGTTTGATTTATGAAATTGAAACCTGCTTGAAAATGAAGTGAGGTGGGATCAGTGATGATAAAAAACAAGCCTGCTTATCAATTACAGTGATACCAAATATGCCATGAATAATTGATCAAACTATAAAAATGACTGCTGATGTTGGTGGCATCTCCAAGAGTGATCAGGTCACCGAGCTGGCTGAGCATTAGTTAAAGTACTTGGCACAAGGTAGCCGGTACATAACTGATGATGCATACAGACACTTCGTGTAGCAGCATTCAGTTCCCAGTTTGACTGCCGGCCCCACCCATTTCTGCCTCCACTCCACACCCTGTTGCGAAGCAGGAAAACAAATCAACAAGATGTCAGTTGCTGAAACCTTCTCATTGTTTTCTTGAAGTCGAATGCTTGTGAATGAGCAAAAGGTGCATCCTTTGCAGATGTGCAGGTGAGGCTGTTAACCCTTTCAGTGCAGTCCCCAATGATGCATCTTCCTTCTCGTTCAACAAGGTTATGGTTGTGTCATCTGTTGCTTCCTTGCGAACGAAAAACGTCAACTCTAAGGGAGGCAGTATTGTCCCTTCATGACAGCCGAACCTCAGTCAGTAGCTTGTCTCTGTGATTGGCTTCAGGTCCTCCTTCAGGACCTGAGCACCTGACCGTGGCTGACTCCTGTGCAGCCCAGAGGGAGCTCTGCACCTTCCTGGGGTCGCATCCAGGTGCATTTTCAGCATTCTTATACGGGCTATGGGTTTCGCTGGCTGGGCCGGTTGCCTTTTGAAGAGGTGGTTGTGAGTCACTTTTCTGAACCACTGCAGTCCCTGTGGTGTAGGCACACCCGCCATGCTGTCAGGGAGGACGTTGCAGAACTTTGACCCAGTGACAGTGAAGGAGACTTGATCGTAGTTTCATCCAACTGAGTGTCTCGCCCGGCCATTTCAGAGGGCTGTTTAGAGTTGACCAGGCTGGGAGGATAAGAGGTAGCAGTAACGGGGGATTTATTGCTGGTTTGCGAGTCTGGAGGAGATGGTAGATAAGTACGGGTTCGCGCTTTCAGAGGCGTTCAGATACTTGCAGGTTTAGAATTGTGCTAGGAGGATTTTCCCGGTGTTGTCGTTGGTGGAGAGGGTACAGTTGTTGGAGGGGGTGGAAGAAGAGAGTGCTTCTGGAATTTATGGGAGGATTCTGGCAGAGCACACAGCGACGCTGGAGGGGATTAAGGCCGAGTGGGATGAAGAACAGTGTGAGGTGGGGAGGGGGAACAAGAGGAGTGGAGGAATGGCTGTGGTCTGCGGAGGGTGAATGCCACCTCATTGTATGCAAGGCCCGGGGCTCATACATGTAAAGGTGGTGCATGGGCACATTTAGCAAGGGCTAGGTGTTTGAGTGGATGGAGGATAGGGGTGAGTGGTGTGGGAGAGGGCCAGCCAGTCATGAACTGGGCGTGTCCTAAGCTAGCCAACATTTGGGGTTCCTTCAGCCACATTGGAGCCTGGCCCCCGCGAAGCCGTTTCTGAGCTGCCGGAGGTTGAGACGGGAGCGGGGACAGATGTCTGAGCCTTCGCCTCGCTGATCGCTCGCAGGCGGGTTCTGTTGGAGCGGAGGTCAGCGTCTCGGCGTGACGGTGGGGGGGGGGATTTCGTGGAGATTTTGTAACTTGAGCAAATGAGATACAGATTGAGGTTTTGCACAAGATGGCAACCATTTGTCGTGTCTTTCACGGAACTGGTCACCGTCAGAAGCTAGGATGGTGGGATGGGGGAGATTGTTTTTTGGGGTTATTTATCTGTTTTGTATTTATATATTCAAAAAGTGTTCAATTAAAAGTGTATATTTCTAAAAAGTCCGAGCACATCAATGTGGATCTGGAGTCACATGTAGGCCAGACCAGGTCAGGACAACAGATCTCCTCCTCGAAAGGCATTAGTGAACCAAATGGGTTTTGGGATGGCACGGGAGCACAGTGGTTAGCACTGTTGCTTCACAGCGCCAGGGTCCCAGGTTCGATTCCCGGCTTGGGTCACTGTCTGTGCGGAGTCTGCACGTTCTCCCCCGTGTCTGCGTGGGTTTCCTCCCACAAAGTCCCGAAGACGTGCTTGTTGGGTGAATTGGACATTCTGAATTCTCCCTCAGTGTACCTGAAGAGGTGACTAGGGGACTTTCACAGTAACTTCATTGTGGTGTTAATGTAAGCCTACTTGCGACACTAATAAAGATTATTATATTTACAACAATCAATGACGGTCTCAATAATGTTGACCATGAAACGAATGATTAATTCCAGATTTATTAATTGAATTTAAGTTCCACCTGCTGCCCTGTTGGGATTTGAGCCATGTTCCCAGAGCATCAGTCTGGATCGCTCGTAAAGTGACATTATCTTAATGGGCGGCAATGACATTGAGGTACTGATTCAAGATATGTTAATCTGTCACTCATGCATAAATATAATTCTCACTCTTGTCTGTCTTGTTCCCCCCCCCCTTCTGGGGGAGAACAAAACCACAGCCTACAAATGTCAGTATAAATCCATGAAATGATTAAGGAGAAACATTCGTACCCAGACCTTGGTCTGATTGTGAAACTTGCTATCATGGGGAGAGGTTGAGGAAAACGAGGTCTATGCGTTTCATGGGAAATTAGATTAAAAACCTCAGAAAGGAGGGATTTAAACGTTATGTTGAAAGGGTGAGGTGTTAAGGGGGTGGAAGAAAGCTTGAATGGAGGATCAACGAGGGCAGGGATCAGTGGGTCAAATATCCTATTTTGATGCTGTAATCAATCCCATGTAACATCACAAAACCAATACTGGGAATGAGTGGCACCTTGGTTAAAGAGATAAAGTCGATTTTCAGCACTCGGTAAATGATCCTGATACGAGGCGGAGTAATAAAAGCTGTGGGGAAGCGGATGTTTACAACCTGAATACTCGGCATGCTACTCAATGTTTTTACTTTCTCTGGCTACTTTGCACAGCTATTGTAGAGTATTGCCAAATTTTTATAGCTTTACTTGGCAGCCTTCTGCTTTGTGAGACAATTGTGCTGTGGTCGCCAACTCTGGGTTTAACACTGCCTGCTGTGGCTCAGGAATCCCACACTGGCGTGGCGACATTTGCTGCAGAGGAAGAAAGTGGGCTGAGAAGATACAGATTCATTTGGTACTCTATTCAGTGATCACAGCCACCAGTGTCAGTCTCCACCATCTCGCTTGCAGGTGTCATTGTAGTATTGTCATACTTGCTTGGGATAACTGCACAGTAGCATTGTGGATAGCACAATTGCTTCACAGCTCCAGGGTCCCAGGTTCGATTCCGGCTTGGGTCACTGTCTGTGCGGAGTCTGCACATCCTCCCCGTGTGTGCGTGGGTTTCCTCCGGTTGCTCCGGTTTCCTCCCACAGTCCAAAGATGTGCAGGTTAGGCGGATTGGCCATGCTAAATTGCCCTTAGTGTTGGGTGGGGTTACTGGATTATGGGGATAGGGTGTAGGTGTTGACCTTGGGTCGGGTGCTCTTTCCAAGAGCCGGTGCAGACTCGATGGGCCGAATGGCCTCCTTCTGCACTGTAAATTCTATGATATTTCATTACACTTAAAGGTGCTAAATAAATCAAGTTGTAGATAGATTCACATATGTAGGCTCTACAATCACCAACAATCTGTCACTTCTTGCTGTAAGCAACACACAAGTTGCAAAAGCTGCAGCTGTTATGTCCATGCTGAGTAAAAGAGTGTGGAACAACAACAACCTGACTGGAAACACACAACTGCAATTCTGCCATGCCTACATATTTAGTGCATTCTGCTACAGTAGTGAGAACCGGACAACCGGTACTCAGCAGGGGAAAAGGCAGATCACCGAAAGATCGCCAGCACCCAGAGCAAGGCCACCGATTCCGAGGTCCTGGAACATGTTAATTCCATCAGAATACACCAATGCTAAGCTAATGGTGTCCGCACTGCCTTAGACCTCAGTGTGGTTGTTTTCTTTACTGGTAGACCTTTGCAGTTATGGGTCCATTATGCATCAGAGTAACTGCAGGGTGCACCTCCCCAGCCTTCTCCCCATAACCTTGCACATTCTTCCTTTTTGGATAACAATCTAACTCTTGTTTGAATGCTTCAATTGAAATTGCCTCCACCACATCTTCAGGCAGTGCATTCCAGATCTTAAACACCCACTCAGTGAAAGCGTTTTTCATCCTGTTGCTTTTGCCAATGACCTTAAACCTGACTGGAAACACAAAACTGCTCATTTATGCCAAGCCTGCATATGAATGAAATGAAGGAAAATGAAAATCGCTTATTGTCACAAGTAGGCTTCAAATGAAGTTACTGTGAAAAGCCCCTAGTCGCCACATTCCGGCGCCTGTTCGGGGAGGCTGGTACGGGAATTGAACCGTGCTGCTGGCCTGCCTTGGTCTGCTTTCAAAGCCAGCGATTTAGCCCACTGTGCTATACCAGCCCCTGGTTATGCATATTCAGCGCATTCCTCGACAGTAGTGAGAACCGCCCAGCCTATCCTGAGCAGGGGAAAACGCAGCTCTGTGCCACTTTGTTCTCGATCCTTCCACCCACGGGAACAGTTTTTCCCTATCTGCTCTGTCCAGGCCCCTCGTCGTTTGAATAGCTTTCAGCCTCCTTTCCTTCTAGGAAAACAGTCCCAACCTCTTCAATCTATCTTCATAACTGGATCTGCCCTCACCTCTTTCCTGGACGCAATCCTTAAGCTGAGACTGAACTAGTGACTCGCACACAACGTCCACTGCCCCTATTGATGAAGCCTGACATATTGTGTGCTTTACTAATTGTGCTCTGAACCTGTCTTACCACCTTTCAATGCACACCTGTGTGCACATCTACACCCAGATCCCTCTGCTGCTGCACTCCCTTAAGAGTCATATCCTATAGTTCACATATCCTCCCCGTGTTTTAAGTGAACCACTTGGCGTTGTCATCTGCCATCTGTCTGCCCATTCCACCAACTTTTTAATGTCCTTTTGACGTTCGACACTATCCTCCTGCTGAGTTTCGTATCATCCACCAAATCTGAAGTTGTGCCCTGTACAATACGGTCGAGGTCATTGATGTGTGTCCGGAAAAGCAATGGTCCCAGCACCATCCATGACTTACATACTTACCGGCAGCCTCCAAAACATCCATTAACCACCACTGCTTCCTGTCACAGGAAACGATCTCCTATCCATGAGCTATAACTTTGTTCACAAGTAAATGCAGCGCTGTAACATGCCTTTAGGCAGTCCACGTGTACCACATCAACTGCATTGCCTCATCAGCCCTCTTTGTTATTTCTCCAAAACCTTCAAGTTAGTCTCACGTGAATTTGCCCTAATACATCAGTGCTGATTTACCCTAATCAACTTACATTTGTTCCTGTGACTATTAATTTTGTCCCAAATTCTTATTTCAATAAGCTTCCCCACCACTGAGGTTAACTGAAGGTGACCCATTGTTCAGACACTGTTTTACAGGCCATTCTTTGATTCCAATTTATTCCTGCCTCATTGAAGCTGACATTCCCCCCCAGATAATTGATCTTTTGCTCAATTTTCTTTGTTTATTTTTCCAATTAAGGAGCAATTGAGCGTGGCCAATCCATCTACCCTGCACATCTTTTTTGGGTTGTGGGGGTGAGACCCACGCAGACACGGGGAGAATGTGCAAACTCCACACGGACAGTGACCCGGGGCCGGGATCGAATCCGGGTCCTCGGCGGCGCGAGGCAGCAGTGCTAACCACTGGGCCACCGTGCCACCCTCAATTCTCTTTGTCTTTCTTCATAACCAACCTAACTATTCCGATACAGTGATCACCAAATGTTGTCCCACTGACACTTGATCCATTTGGCCCACCTCGTTGCTGGGGACCAGGAAAGCCTCCTTTTTGGTGCTGTCGAACACACCATGGGAACTCTGTCCCCCTCTTTGCCCTTTATTCTTCCATGGGAACGCAGGAATCATGGTCAAGGCCAGCATCTGTTGCTCGTTCCTAATTGCCCTTCAGCCGAGTGGCTTTCCTGGTTCATTTCAGAGAACAATGAACCATATTGGCGCAGGCCCGGAGTCGTATGTACAGAGCTACTTCCCTGTAGAGAATCAATGAACTCTATAGGATTTTGACAACAATTGATGGGCAGTTTCCTGGCCCCGTCACTGAGACCAAGCTTTAAGTTTGTGATTTTTAAAAAAATCTATTGAATTTTAACTGTGCCACCTGCCATGGTGGGATTTGAAACCCTAGCCCTCGGAGCATTAGCCTGGTTCTCGAGATTACTAATCCAGTGATATTAACAAAAAGCCATTATCTTTCCTTCATACTAATAGCCTGGTCTATATTTGGATAATTAAAGTACCCCATCGTAACGACTCTACAATTCTTGCACCTCTCTGTAATTCCCTTGCAACTTTGTTCCCCCGTCTTTCGCAGAGGTTGGTGGTCTATCGGGTACACGAGCATTGTAACAGCACCTCTAAATGATACAGATTCCCAAATGTTCGCATCTGTTCTGATTTTTAAGTTGTTCCTGTTTGATGAATTTCATGCAAGCATTTTGTTTCCCCCAATTAAGCTCATCGATTATTTAGTGCAATATATTCTATATGTCTGTGTCACATTGCAGAGTTGGATGGTTTACAGTGCATGTTAACACACCTCCAGTGGCACTGCACTAATCAGCTGGAGGAGAAGCTGTTTATAATCATACTGGTCTTATCAACAAAATGGAACAGGGCGTTTGTGTGAGAATCCGAATATCTTTCTGTGGAAGAATTTGAGTTTATGTAGCAACTTTACAATTGGATCAGGACTCCCCCAGAATGCTTTACGATCAATGATTTCATTTTGATGTGCAGACAAGGTTTCATTTTTAGGCAATGTTGGCCTGGAACACCGAGAAGATTTCCCTGCTGTTGTACAAGTTGGTCTTGTGCGCCCAAGAGGGCAGATGGGGCCTTATTTTTTTTTTAAATAAATATTTTATTGAAAATTTTTGGTCAACCGACACAGTACATTGTGCATCCTTTACACAACATTATAACAATACAGATAACAATGACCTATTTTATATAAACAAAAAAAAAAAAAATATTAAATAACAAAAATGAAAACTAGCCCTAATTGGCAACTGCCTTGTCACAAGCTACACCCCCCCCGCCCCCCCCCCATCCCTCCCCCCCCCCAAATCCTGGGCTGCTGCTGCTGCCTTCTTTTTTCCCCCATCTATCTATCCGCAAGATATTCGACGAACGGTTGCCACCGCCTGGTGAACCCTTGAGCCGACCCCCTTAGGACGAACTTAATCCGCTCTAGCTTTATAAACCCCGCCATGTCATTTATCCAGGTCTCCACCCCCGGGGGCTTGGCTTCTTTCCACATTAGCAATATCCTGCGCCGGGCTACTAGGGACGCAAAGGCCAAAACATCGGCCTCTCTCGCCTCCTGCACTCCCGGCTCTTGTGCAACCCCAAATATAGCCAACCCCCAGCTTGGTTCAACCCGGACTCCTACTACTTTCGAAAGCACCTTTGTCACCCCCATCCAAAACCCCTGTAGTGCCGGGCATGACCAAAACATATGGGTATGATTCGCTGGGCTTCTCGAGCACCTCGCACACCTATCCTCCACCCCAAAAAATTTACTGAGCCGTGTTCCAGTCATATGTGCCCTGTGTAATACCTTAAACTGAATCAGGCTTAGCCTGGCACACGAGGACGACGAGTTTACCCTGCTTAGGGCATCTGCCCACAGCCCCTCCTCGATCTCCTCCCCTAGCTCTTCTTCCCATTTCCCTTTTAGTTCATCCACCATAGTCTCCCCTTCGTCCCTCATTTCCCTATATATATCTGACACCTTACCATCCCCCACCCATTTCTTTGAGATCACTCTGTCCTGCACCTCTTGTGTCGGGAGCTGCGGGAATTCCCTCACCTGTTGCCTCGCAAAAGCCCTCAATTGCATGTACCTGAATGCATTCCCTTGGGGCAACCCATATTTCTCGGTCAGCGCTCCCAGACTCGCGAACTTCCCATCCACAAATAGATCTTTCAGTTGCGTTATTCCTGCTCTTTGCCACATTCCATATCCCCCATCCATTCCCCCCGGGGCAAACCTATGGTTGTTTCTTATCGGGGACCCCCCCAATGCTCCGGTCTTTCCCCTATGTCGTCTCCACTGTCCCCAAATCTTCAGTGTAGCTACCACCACCGGGCTTGTGGTATAGTTCCTTGGTGAGAACGGCAATGGGGCTGTCACCATAGCCTGCAGGCTGGTCCCCCTACAGGACGCCCTCTCTAATCTCTTCCACGCCGCTCCCTCCTCCTCTCCCATCCACTTACTCACCATTGAAATATTAGCGGCCCAATAGTACTCACTTAGGCTCGGTAGTGCCAGCCCCCCCTATCCCTACTACGCTGTAAGAATCCCTTCCTCACTCTCGGAGTCTTCCCGGCCCAAACAAAACCCATGATGCTCTTTTCTATCCTTTTAAAAAAAGCCTTCGTGATCACCACCGGGAGGCACTGAAACACAAAGAGGAATCTCGGGAGGACCACCATCTTAACCGCCTGCACCCTCCCTGCCATTGACAGTGCTACCATATCCCATCACTTGAAATCTTCCTCCATCTGTTCCACCAACCGCGTTAAATTTAGCCTGTGCAATGTGCCCCAATTCTTAGCTATCTGGATCCCCAGGTAACGAAAGTCTCTTGTTACCTTCCTCAACGGTAGGTCCTCTATTTCTCTACTCTGCTCCCCTGGATGCACCACAAACAGCTCACTCTTCCCCATGTTCAATTTATACCCTGAAAAATCCCCAAACTCCCCAAGTATCCGCATTATTTCTGGCATCCCCTCCGCCGGATCCGCCACATATAGTAGCAAATCATCCGCATACAAAGATACCCGGTGTTCTTCTCCTCCCCTAAGTACTCCCCTCCATCTCTTGGAACCCCTCAGCGCTATCGCCAGGGGCTCAATCGCCAGTGCAAACAGTAATGGGGACAGAGGACATCCCTGCCTTGTCCCTCTATGGAGCCGAAAATATGCCGATCCCCGTCCATTCGTGACCACACTCGCCACTGGGGCCCTATACAATAGCTGCACCCATCTAACATACCCCTCTCCAAAACCAAATCTCCTCAACACCTCCCACAAATAATCCCATTCCACTCTATCAAATGCTTTCTCGGCATCCATCGCCACTACTATCTCCGTTTCACCCTCTGGTGGGGCCATCATCATTACCCCTAACAGCCTCCGTATATTCGTGTTCAGCTGTCTCCCCTTCACAAACCCAGTTTGGTCCTCGTGAACCACCCCCGGGACACATTCCTCTATTCTCATTGCCATTACCTTGGCCAGGACCTTGGCATCCACATTTAGGAGGGAAATTGGTCTGTAGGACCCGCATTGTAGCGGGTCCTTTTCCTTCTTTAAGAGAAGCGATATCGTTGCTTCAGACATAGTCGGGGGCAGTTGTCCCCTTTCCTTTGCCTCGTTAAAGGTCCTCGTCAGTACCGGGGCGAGCAAGTCCAAATATTTTCTGTAGAATTCAACTGGGAATCCGTCCGGTCCCGGGGCCTTTCCCGGCTGCATGTTCCTAATTCCTTTCACCACTTCTTCTACCTTGATCTGTGCTCCCAGTCCCACCCTTTCCTGCTCTTTCACCTTGGGAATTTCCAGCCGATCCAAAAAGTCCATCATTCTCTCCCTCCCATCCGGGGGTTGAGCTTCATATAATTTTTTATAAAATGTCTTGAACACTTCATTCACTCTCTCCGCTCCCCGCTCCATCTCTCCTTCCTCGTCCCTCACTCCCCCTATTTCCCTCGCTGCTCCCCTTTTCCTCAATTGGTGTGCCAGCAATCTGCTCGCCTTCTCCCCATATTCATACTGTACACCCTGCGCCTTCCTCCATTGTGCCTCTGCAGTGCCTGTAGTCAGCAAGTCAAATTCCACATGCAGCCTTTGCCTTTCCCTGTACAATCCCTCCTCCGGTGCTTCCGCATATTGTCTGTCCACCCTCAAAAGTTCTTGCAGCAACCGCTCCCGTTCCTTACTCTCCTGCTTCCCTTTATGTGCCCTTATTGATATCAGCTCCCCCGATGGGGCCTTATTTAACCATCTGATTTGAACAACAGCAACTCCAGTCAGCCTGGATCATGTACCAAAATCTCCAGAACTTGGAGCCCTCAACTAGCTAACCCGGAGGCAGGAATGTCACCATTGCGCCATGCCTGCCATCCCCGATGCTGGGTGGCCATCAGAGCTCCTTAACCAATCCTGATTGGTCCGGAGAAAGCCAGATTTGCCCATTAAGTTACCATCCTGATAGGCTGGGGTGAAAAATGTCACTTTTTACCCACTGTCAAGATTCAGGACCTGCCCCTCGGAGCCTCGTTTTTCACAACTTGGCCCCGAAATCCCCAATTGAACATCCTAAACTGCAACGGGGAAGTTGGTGGGGGCTTAGATTTAGAAATGAGGCAATTATTTGAAAAATATCCCGCAGCAGAGAGAACCAGCTTTTAAGATTTTTTGGAATCCTCTGACTGAACTGAAGGGCGGGTCTTTATTACAGTGAAAAAGAAATGCAGAAAATACTGGAAGTCCGGCAGGATCTGGGGAGAGAGAAACAGAGTGACCATTTTGAGTCCAGTGTGGCTCTTAAGAGCACCGTGTGTTTTTATTACAGATTTCCAGCATTCTTCTATTTTGGCCTTTATTACAGTAAAACTGGATGTGCGATGCCTGACTGCGACTGGGTTTTAAGATGAAAGAAGCTGAAGTTTTACGCTGCCTTGTGGACGTGAGATGGGGAAGCAGTTCCCAAGCTGGAACAACATTTATAATATATTATTGGGGCAAGACAGCGGCTATATTTGTACAACAATGTCCCTCTGATGTATCTCTTGGTAGAATATAGATACAAAAGGAAATTGATCTCCAAAATGAATTGAAAACGGAACATTTTAATTTAAGTTCAAGCTGATGAGTTTTTTTTAATCTCGTGTTCACCCAGGTGTTCCACCATGAGACAGAACGTGGCTGCCTTGTGGGCAGTGATCATCCTTGTCAGCTGCCTGAGCGATACCGTCCTTGTGGACGGAAAGACGAGTGTCAGACATTTCAGAGGCAAATCTCGGAGCCAGCCGGGCTACAAACCCAAGAAGGGGATGTCCAACAAGGCAAAGATTGGAGCGGGCGTGGCCGCAGGAGCTGTGGGAGGCCTGCTCATAGGCTCAGCTTTGAGTCACGGGATGTCGGGTGGTCGAGTGAGAAATGACCGATATCGGAATGTCAATGGAACATGGGATAATGGCGGTGCGCTCCTTTACCCATTGGGCAGTGTGTGGTTCATGAGCTCGGCCCTCTCTCTCATGCACTGCGTTACAGTTTAGCATACTCTCTTTATGCCCGATTTCAGCTTTTGTCCGCCACTAAGTGCATATTTGAGATTGGAATTTGAATTGTAACTAGTGTATTTCCCAGCAGCCGTATTACTTAAACCCGTCGCTCTGACCCAAACATTCCAAAAGCCTTTGTCTATGATTCCTTGCAATCTCACTGTGCCAGAATCCTGCTCCAATTCTTGACAACACAGAACGTGTAGGGGCTGGTTTAGCACACATTGGCTAAATCGCTGGCTTTTAAAGCAGACCAAGGCAGGCCAGCAGCACGATTCAATTCCCATACCGGCCTCCCCGAACAGGTGCCGGAATGTGGCGACTAGGGGCTTTTCACAGTAACTTCATTTGAAGCCTACTTGTGACAATAAGTGATTTTCATTTAATCTCATTCACGTGGCAAGTCACCTCACCTTGATCTTTGCCACAATTCCGGTAGCTGTGACTTTTGGGTGCGTTCCTTAAGATTCCACTGTTGCTTTCCAGCTGTTGGCATTGTAACGGGACTGGAAATAGACCCGGTGCGCTCCCAGAATTTGACAATGTGGCTCAGCTGGGCCATTCCAAGGCTGCCTTTCCTTCATTGGGTGCTTCCTTCCTGTCCCATCCTTTTCCTTCAAGTTTACAATAAAGGTTCCTTGGGAGAAGGGGCCCCCGACTCTGGGTCTTATTCCACTGTCTTACAATCATAGAATTTACAATGCAGAAGGAGGCCATTCGGCCCATCGAGTCTGCAACAGCCCTTGGAAGGACCACCCCACACCTCCATCCTATCCCCGTAACCCCACCTAACCTTTTTTTTGGTACACTAAAGGCAATTTATCGTGGCCAATCCACCGAACCTGCACCTCTTTGGACTGTGGGAGGAAACCGGAGCACCCGGAGGAAACCCACGCACACACGGGGAGGACGTGCAGACTCCGCACAGACAGTGACCCAAGCCGGGAATCGAACCCGGGACCCTGGAGCTGTGAAGCAACAGTGCTAACCACTGTGCTACTGTGTTGCCCTTTTTTTTTTAAATGAAAACTCATTGGACAAGAAAGCTGAAATAAAGGCAGACATTCTGTGAGGTTTGTCGTGATCATCAACAGCCTCGGGTCTGTTTTTTCCTCTCGTAAGTGTCGCTGATAAGGCTGGCATTTCTCTCTTTGTGACACTGGGGTGGTTTCACCGCCAAGGTCCAGCATTTGGTTTGCATTCCAAGTTCCATTTGTTTCTCGATGGTGGGCGAAGGAGTGAGGGCAGAGGGAGCAGATGACCAATCTGAGCTGGTGTCTTCAGAGGAACAGGACAAATCAGTGTCTTGAAGCCCATTTGCCCGCCATTCGATTAAATAATATCTGGCCTTTTACCTGAACTCCATTTCCTTGACTTTATTCCATAACCCTTTAAAACGATTGTGCAACAAAAATCTGCCACTCACAGTTTGGAAATATTAAATTACATTCCCCCTGCCCCCAGCGATGTTCTGGGGAAACAGTTGCAGATTCCCACTCCCCTGGGAGCTGAGTTATGCTTGCTGACATGCCGCTGAACTTTTGCTTCTAGTTTAAAAGGTAAAGCCTCAATATTTCCAGTGACTTGCCCTCTTATTTAACACAGCGGGGTTTTTAAAATTAAACACGGGCAGTATTTTTATCCATTCAAATCTTGGGATCTTTGATCATGTTGCCAGGAAGTAAAAGCTGGTTGGCCACTATTTCTATCTGCGAGTGTATGTGGAATCGACCCCAATGGGAGTTTTTGTTGTTTGACGTCAGCTGGATACGAGGTAGAAAGTTGTAGTTAGAGTTGCACGTCGAAATGGAGAGAGGGATTTGATGGCATCCTACACCGGCTGGAATGTGTTGTTTGAGGTTCAAAAAACCTGTGACTAACCAGTCCATTGCATTACCTAAACTAGCAACATCAGAAATAGGAGCAGTAATAGCCCTTGTAGCTTGGTCCACCATTCGGGATATCATGACTGATCTGATTGTGACATTAACACCACTTTTCTGCCCCCAACCCCAACTCTTGACTTCTTTGTTGGTCAGAAGTCTAACGCAGCCTTGAATATATCCAATCATCCCACCTCCACCGATGTGTGAGACAGAGAATTCCAAAGATCAACAGCCATTTAGACAGACAAAATTCCTTTCATCTCTGTTTTTAATGGTATTTCGATGCTGCCCACCAGTTCTAGATTTCCCCCATCAGAGAAAATATACTCTGAGCATTTACACTGCCGACCAGAATGATCACCTCTGATGAGGATAATCCCAGTCTGCTCAACCTTTCCTGACACAACTCCACGGTGAGCTGCTTCTTGGAGACTAACATAAGTCTTGTGTATCATTTTTCTGGAGGAGTTGTTGAGATTCTTGGCTGCTTGGGCATTTCGATAGGAGTGAGAGTGACTGCCTCAATCTGAACAACATGAGTGATGCAAACTATTATTCACTAACTGATTTTTGTTCTCTTTCGGAAGTTCCCTCACCACAGTGCCTGAGAACAAGTGGATGCTGTGACCTTCTCTGCTTTGAATGGAGTTGATATGCTGATTCTGCTAGCTAAGGTAGTGGGTGCAACATGTGGTCCTCTGGTGGCAGCTCCTGGGGAATGCCTTTGAAGAACAAGAGTTCACTTTCTCTTGACTCCATTCGTAATGAATCAAGTTGTAACATAGCTGATGATTGTCAGCAAAGCTAGAACCTTTCGGGTTGTAAAGGCGTCCAAGTGGGATGGCCTGCCAGTTGGCACTCGCCACAATACCCTTGTCCCCATTGGGTGAATATTGGATTCAATTGGACGAACAGCCTCTTCTGTTTGAACCAAGCTTTTTTGTTCTAAAACAATTAGACTGGGAGGGCACGGCCATCCTTCTGAGCAGCTAAACTGGCACAGGGTTTATTGCAGTTCCTCAAGTGTATGAGCATTGTTGAATATAAATGCTTTGAATTTACTGTGTGCTTTCATTATGCCTTGACTCGTGGGCCTGGATATCGGCTATGCTTCCTTTTTATCAGTGATTTGGTTTTGGAATGGGATAACTTTGTATTGACCTGTTGTGTTTACTTCTTTATATTAAATGTTCTCCGAAATACAGTATCAATATATTAAGAACAGCAGCCAACATGCACACGCTGCTTGGGATCATTTGATCAGTCGCTGCTGAACTCCTTTAGGGAGGTGGCCGTGGAACTTAGACACCGTTATATTGTATAGAACAGACCTGGCTTCGACAAGCACTAACAACCACCTTGCCCCTCCAGGTATGTTAGCAAATCAGCTAATATCTGACGCAGTCCACACTATGATGCCCATCTCCCTCAGCTGTGTCCAATGTCCATTCGAGATTGTGTACACCTCATTTCAAGCTCCCTCACTGCATGCAGGATGCAGTGCATGTTCCCTTTCGTCATATCCTCCTGTACCAGTGATCTTGAGGAGAAATTGTCAGGGGGAAGGAGCAGGAAGACACCGGTCTCTTCTTCACTTTGACCCTCATTGTAGGCAAATCACTTGGGTGCAAGTATAGATGTACATTAGCCAGCTTTGAAAATCGATCTCCATGTTAGTACTCATTCTGCGATAGGTATAGGAGACTTGGATAGCTACAAGAATTGAGAAGCATTTGTCTGAATATCCAGAGAATGATAAACATCAAAGACCAGTATAACTCATGGAAACGGCTAATGTTACCACTGGGCAGACGTGTGATAGCAGCAGACTCAGAGTTGTTACAGCACAGACGTCTGCACTGTCTCTCCCAGTGAGCAATTCGCTTTGTGTGATTGTTGTAACCCTTCTCCTTTTTCAGAAAATAATCCAATTCCCTCTTCAACGCCTCGATTGAACCTGCCTCCGTCACACGTGGGCAGTGCAGAATAGATCTTAACCACTCTCAATGTGAGAAAGTTAATACTTACGTCACCATTGTTTCTTTTGTCGATTTTCTGAAACGTTTGTGCTCTTGGCCTCTATCCTTCCACCAATGGAAATAGTTTCCCCCCCCCCCCCCCCCCTTGTCCAGACCGCTCATGATGCTGAATATTTTTATCAAATCAAAGAAAATCTGACTCATATCACCCATCACTACTGTGCTCATTGAGCTACACAAATTCCCAGTTCAGCAACATCCCAATTTTAAAATTCTCCTACTTGTTTTCAAACCCCACCAAGCTCTTGCCTCTATTTCCAGTCACACGTGTCTTTGAGATCTTTTCTCACAGATGAATGGAAACCTGTTTGGTCGGTGGCATTATTTCCGGCTTGACGCTGGAGATGAAGGGTTTGGGCAGAAACGGCCATGTCATTCCGCTGACCAAGGAGTTCCTGAAGGTGCAGTGTCGAGGGAGCTTTGTTCTGTGTGCGACACCTGACTGTGTCAGCTTATATGCAAGGGCAAGGGCAATGTAAAACATAAGTCATCGTTAACATTGTAATGCAGAGGATTGACTGGAATTGTTTTAATAATGAATGAAATGAAAATCGCTTATTGTCAAAAGTAGGCTTCAAATGAAGTTACTGTGAAAAGCCCCTAGTCGCCACATTCCGGCGCCTGTTTGGGGAGGCTGTTACGGGAATTGAACCATGCTGCTGGCCTGCCTTGGTCTGCTTTCAAAGCCAGCCATTTAGCCCTGTGCTAAACAGCCCCAGCAACCTTGCTCTTTCTCTTCCTCTGTTGTGAACCAGACCCTGTTGGGGCTGGTTTAGCACAGGGCTAAATCGCTGGCTTTGAAAGCAGACCAAGGCAGGCCAGCAGCACGGTTCAATTCCCGTACCAGCCTCCCCGAACAGGCGCCGGAATGTGGCGACTAGGAGCTTTTCGCAGTAACTTCATTTGAAGCCTACTTGTGACAATAAGCGATTTTCATTTCATTTTATTTTCAAGTGGGAAGTCTTGTACAAATAACGCTGATGTCAGAATATTTCCACATTTCTCCAGAAAGTGACATGTTTGGTGTTGCTACGGAATGAAAATGTCGTGGAGTAGTTTGTATGATTCTTTTGTGGTAAAGCCTTCAAGATGTTACAAATGTGCATGTTAAGCCTGTAAGAATAAAATAAACTGAATGAGAAGGAATCAAGTGCTGACTCTGTGTGTCCAGCCCTGTACAAACAGTAATGTGGCTCTCAGTCAATAAACTTGCCTTCCTGTAGTCAACCCTGTCCCCAGGAAATGCAAAGTCAGGCTTTGGTGAAGGCCTTGGGAAATATTATCACTATCGTTTTGTTGGGAGACGTGGCAGCCATCGGCACAGAGAAAGGGGTCCCTCAAAATGGCAGACGTTAGTTGCAGAGGTGTTGCCCATGATACTGGGAGCAGTCGACACTTTTGGAAAGACTCCACTTGATGGGCAATAATCAGACCGCCCCTATTCAGCGCAAATGGGACCTTGCAGGTGCTGATGCTCCAGATGAACCTCCTCCCACCTGACTTTGTCTCAAGCAGAAACAGCAGCAGTGAAATTAAGCAATGGCCCCATTAAAGTCAAAAAGTAATGTCACTGTTTGGGAGTATTAACTCCACCAATTAACAATACTCTCTGTAAAGAAACAAAAAGTAATTTGGAGGGAATACAAAGACCAACAATGGCCTTTACTTTCTTATGTTAAAAGTGTGATTTGGGCAAAATAACAGGGAGCTTCAGTGGAGCATTCAGAAATGCAGACCCAATATTGGGGTCGAGGTTATGCTCCAGTTATTTGAGGCTATGGTTAGCCCACAGGTGGGGTAGTGTGAGAGACTGGGTTTTACAGCTTTGCGAGGTTACACTGGCCTTGAAGAGAGTGGAGCGTACATTTACCAGAATGAAATCTGGACTCTTAAGGAAGCAGTGTGACAGGGCAACCGGGCAAGAGAAGCCGGCTGTGCATATTAACTGTTATCCTGAGCAGGATGGGAGAAGTAGCATGAAGCAAAGAACTGAAGGACAATGTACTGGCAGTGGACAGAATCGGTGACAGAATGATCAAAGTAAAGTGAGAAGCACCCACGGTGTTTGGGACCAGAAGTGAAAGATTAACTCTGGAAGCAGATGGACCCCATGGAATTCAAACAATAGCAAGCAGTGGTCGGCTAGTGGGGGACATCTGGGGAGAGGAAGAGAAGATACAAGGTTATATATGGTACACAGGATTTGAGAAGTAAATGAAGATCGATCCTGGTGTTTGCCATGTCATAACGAACCCCCACGATGTTAATCGTGGAGAATTCAGTGATGGTCACCCACTGAATGTCAAGGGCAGAGTCTCTTGTTGGACGTAGTCATTGCCTTGCACTTGGGTGGAGTAAATGTTCTTTCTTAATTAAATTAATCTGATCCTTTTGGTTCGGGTTGAGAAGCACAAAAGATATGATGGTGGCACTTTGGTGTATTCTATAGACCTCTATTCAGAGCGAGTGAGAAAGAAAAACAAATCAGCAGCGAAATTAAAGAGATGTGCAAGAGTAAAGGAGAGGGGGAGGATTATTTAACCAATCTTTTCATCTTTAGAAACCGGGGAGTCACCAGAGGGTTAGAGAGTGTCAAATGTGGCACCATTGTTCAAGACAGTCCTGGCAATTACAATGCAGTTAGTTTAACATCAATTGTGGATCAGGTTTTAGAAATGATATTCAGGAAAAAAAGTCGATCTGCATTTGGACAGGTTTGAATTCATTATGCAGAGCCAGCGAGGCTTTGTAAAAGGCAGACCACGCTTAACTGACCTAATTGAATATTTTGATGAACTAACAAGAGAAGTGAATGCAGTGCATGTTGTCTGTATGGATTTTAAGGAAGTGTTTGGCTAAGTGAGCTGGTTAACAAAATGGAGGCTTGTGGAATAAGAGGGCTGGTGTCAGCTCCTGCTCTATGGTTACCTTTCAGACTGCGGGGCAGCAGACAGTGGTGTCAGCTCCTGCTCTATGGTTACCTTTCAGACTGCGGGGCAGCACAGTGGTGTTCCACAAGGGCTGCCGCTCGGAGCAGTGCTTTTTGTTGTTGTTGCTGTTACGTTTAAATGATTTGGATCTTGGCGCACAAGAGTAGCATTTTAAAATTTGTCCATAACTCACTTGGGTGGCAGATAGAGAATGATATGAATTGCCTGAAACGTGACACGGATGTGCTAGCAGAATGGGCTGGCAAATGGAAGTATGAGGTGGAGCATTTTGGAAAATGTTATAGGGAGAGGTTTAAGGACAGTTTCTAAAAGTGTGCAGGAACACCGAGACCCGGGGGTACATGTGCCCTGATCTTTGAAGTTCCAGGACACAGTGAGAGTCATTAGCAAAGCAAATGGGATCTTCAGTGTCAGGTAATTGAGTAGAAAATCAGGGATATTATCCTGAAGCTTTATAAGGCCCTGGTTAGGCCACAACCAGATTGGTGTGTTCAGTCCTGGGCAACGCATATTAGGAAGGATGCGAGTGCCTTGGAGACGGTGCTGAGATGATTGACCAGAATGGCTGGTGGGGAATTTGGGTTGCGAGGTTAGGCTGGAGAAGCTAGGGTTGGGTTGTACGTCTTGGAGCCAAAGACATTGAGAGGAGATTTAATAAAGGTTTGTAAGATTGAGAGGCGTGGGTAAGGTAGACCAGGAAAAACAGTCGGGGACATGGGTGTTGCTGGATGGCCAGCATTTACCTGCCCCTTCAGGGGCAATAAGAATCAACCACATTGGTTGGCTAGTGGAGGACATCTGGGGAGAGGAAGAGAAGATACAAGGTTATATATGGTACACAGGATTTTGGAGAAGTAAATGAAGATCGATCCTGGTGTTTGCCATGTCATAAAGAACCCCCACGATGTTAATCGTGGAGAATTCAGTGATGTCACCCACTGAATGTCAAGGGCAGATGATTAGAGTCTCTTGTAGGCCAGGCCAGATGAGGACGGCAGATTTCCTTCTCTAAAGGACATTAGTGAACCAGGTGGGTTTTTACAACAATGGTTTCACATTTTTACTGAATTCAAATTTCTGCAGTGTTGGGGTTTGAACCCTAGTTCCCACTCTGGGGCTAAGGATTACCATGTCACTGCCTCATCCTTTTTAAATGGAGCAAACTGGACTGATGCTTCCCTGCAGGTTTCCTGTGGCCAGCAGCATTGCAGGTTTGTGTTGAGCCTGTGTCACAGCCATGTTGAATGAATGGCAGCACCATGCATGGAGCTGATGGGAGTCATTGCAATCCGCAATTAAAACCACAGCCAGCTACAGAGAGAGACAACATGGGCTCACTGAATAAAAGATATTGTGTAGACACCTGCCCCTTGCACCTGGGGAGATGGGACGCTATCAGCCCGTCTCAGTCGAGTCCACCACCGATGTTCCAATCTGGCTGCTGTGAAAATGGAGTTGAAGTGTGCTGCTGACTGCTGTCCCTCTCACAATGATAATAACTGCACAAAGACTGCAGAACTGAACTTTCTGACAGGTGTACCTGCTCTGGAATAATTCCAGTTAGTCTAACTACCAATTTAATCACAATGAGTTGTAATTAATTACAATGATTTACTAATTGATTAAAAAACATAAAAAGTTATTTGCTCCAAGCAAAGCCAAGATTTGAACCATCATCCTTGGTGCTATGGGCCCACTTACTTTTTTAAAAATATACAAGTGCTGTATCCGTTTGACCAACTGACCCACACAACTTTCTCAGTATCTCTGAGTATTGATATCTTGTGATAGCTCACCTGTGCTACTAAATGTTAAGTATATGTTCCAAAATGACCTGAGAGTGAAAGCTCTGGTGGTAAAATGGTTTGAGCAGTGGCTTACAAAGCTCTCCAACTTGGGTTCAAATCCCACAGCTGCTGGATGGGATTTTAGAGAATTTTTGGAATTTTTTGGTCTGGGCGAGAAGTAAAACCGGCAGCCTCTGGTGGTGCTCTCCAGCTATCATTAAGTTTACACTCGATCTTACTCAGCACTAAGGTCACTGACCCCACCATTAAATTAATTAATTAATCTAGCCTGTCCTATCTTGGTCTATGTCTAAGGCCCTAACTGGGACTTGAACCCAGCACCTTTCAGATCTCATCCAAACTCTCTAACCGCAGAGCCACCAGACACATGCCTGAAAGGAACACTTTTCGGGCCTACTTGTATTTTAGAATTCAATTGGCAAGTTAAAAAAAAATGATCCTTACATTCCTGCATCATTAAATTAAAATTCAGAGTGAGCGTTCAGAGTCCAAATGTCACTTCTGCACCCAAAGAAGGGGAAGATCTGTCACTAGCCTTGGTCCTGCAGTCATCGTCAAGCACAGACGAGGTTTAAAGATTTGTTTTAAAGAAGCCCATTGGCTGGGCTTCGCTGAATGATTTTCTCTACAGTGCACGTGTCCTCTCAGTCATTCCCCTCAAACAGGTCACTTCCCAGTTCTTTATGTTAAACTTCACCTGTCAGCTCACTCTGCTAATCCTAGATCTTTCATCAAAAGGCATGCAGTTATTTTGGAATCAGGTTCTTCCAACAGCACCTATAAAACCAGCAACCTCTGTTCCCTCAAAGAGCAAGTGCAGCAGACACATCGGAATCCACCAAGTGCCTCTGGTCACACATCAACCTGACTTGGAACATCAGCCATCTTTCCTTCACTGTTGCTGGGTCAAAGCCCTGGAAGACCCTTCCTCTTAGCACTGGGTGAGTACCGTCAGCACGCCACCTTCTCAAGGGCAATTCGGGATGGCCAATAAACCTTGCCAGCGATGCATCCTCCCAGTGTCGGGAGCTGTACATCTGTAAGTGCTGGACAACCACTAGATGGCAGCACCAGATCTATGTATATAAACTACACTGAGCGGAGATTCCCACCTCTTCGTATCAGGAGTGACTATTGAGCAGAGTGTTAGGGAGAGAGCTTAGTTGGCAAGAGTGGTTAACCATTATATATACTTATTCTTATTTACCTAATCTTCAGTTATAGTTGTAGAAGAGTGAACAAACTCATAGATATTTATAATCGCTATTCAATATATATTTTCTTAATTTGAAGACTGATAGTTTTACTGAACTACAACTGTCAGACCATTCTGGTCGTAAGCAAATGAGTAACAACATATTACTGTCACGTAATATAACAGCCAAGTTTACCTGTTCACCCAGGAATCCACCCAAAGTCCTGGCTATATTAATAATAATAATCCTTCCAGTTAAGGCAACTGGTTTCAGTTTCACCCCTTTCCTGGTGGAGTGACTGGGGGAGGCGGGGGCTCTTGTGAAAATGCCTCTGCAATGCAAGGGGAAGGAACGGGAAAAGTGGTCCAAGGCACTTGTCTCCTGAGTTGCTTTGAAACACCCACACAAAGGAAATGAAGTGTTCACAATTGGAGCTATTAACTGGTAACATCCTCCAATGGTGTTGCAAAGTAGCTCAAATTCCCCAAAGGGTCAGCTGGCTCCTGCCAAGAGGTACGTACCAGAGGTGTTAATGAGCTCAGTGACTCTGCTGAATTAACCAATTTGGCTTCAGCAATCTAGATCAGGGAAGTTAAATCAACATTCATATTTTATTTGAGGCAGAGTTATCTCGTCGGTTTAACAAATTAGTGGAAAAAAGTCTTTGGTTGAGACCTGAAAGAGCAGCATTTTGACCAGGACGAGAGCCCAAAGGAACTTTCACGGGCACAGCACAATAAATGTTATAAAATGGGCCATTCAATTTCAGCATCAAATCCAGAGACACGGGATTAGCAGCATGTCAATTATTCCCATCCCTGCTCCCACATCTACCGCTAACAGGAGGAAATGGGAACCTCGAGTATTTGTGTGCCAAAAACAGAGAAAAAACACCAAGACACAAATTGCAAACATATTGCTGGTAGCCATAATTTATTATTAAAATAGCTCTTCACAAGACAAGATGATCCTTTTCAATTTATAAAGCACCTTTGAATATCAAAAAGCATAAAAAATACTCTGGTTCTAAACATGCAGCCAAGATACGGTCAGCAAGCTTAAGCAAGTTATTGGTTCTGCAATTGCAGGCACAGAAAGCAGCACCGGCGAGAGCTTTCAACATCTCCTCCCTGACCTTTTTTTACTGCCGACTGGCAAGGGTCTCAAAGGCTTCCATTGGGGGGTCTATCTGGTATTGGGGCACCACTTGCATCAGGATCAGAACGGAAAGGACCCATCGAAGTGGGGGTTGACTGCCTGAACCAAGTGGAGATTGTTGGAGAAAAGTACTGAAGGAGAGGTAGGAAGGGGTGAAGCAGTCATGACCAGCCACATGGATCTCAATCGACAGACCTCCTGGGTATCCTGAGACTGATATTAAATGACTCTCGTCTGATGGACATTGCAGCGAGGTCGTTTTTCTCAACAGGCCTCCAACTCGGCACCATCCTGGCCTCTGAGCGCCAAGCTCAGATCCAAGTCCAGAGAGAGCTTCAGGCAACAAAAATACCCTGAATGGCCCGACTTGTTGCTTAGTAAGAGCTTGCGCGTCAGAAAGGAGAGTTTCATGTCTTCCCTTTGAATTGGGGATTTAAACCCAGTTACCAACGGGGCGGAAATTTCAAAGGCCACTATTTTCCCCACCCATCCAATAGGCCAAAAGATCAGGTCCATATTCTAATCACATTTCTATAATGAATGAATATCACTTATTGTCACAAGTAGGCTTCAAATGAAGTTACTGTGAAAAGCCCCTAGTCGCCACATTCCGCCGCCTGTTCGGGGAGGCTGGTACGGGAATTGAACCGTGCTGCTGGCCTGTCTTGGTCTGCTTTCAAAGACAGCGATTTAGCCCTGTGCTAAACAGCCCCTTAATTTTCATTTTCAGAGGGTCAACACGGTATAAGGTACTGCTGGTTTCTCAACACCGCATCAATACTTTCCTGTGCTCTGATCACTAACTCTCCTGATCAGAACGAGGATCTGGCCTTCGAGGAGAGACATGGGAGTTCTCCCCTTTCCTGTGGAAAATAGTCACTTCATAATTGTTGATCATCAATAATCTGCTCACGTCAATTAATATTGCAACTCATCAATATTGCAACCTTCCAATAATACTGAAACAAATAACACTGTAACTTAGATTAATACTGTCAGTCTCCAATAAAACTTCATCTTGTCATTAATACTCCAACTTGTCAAATCTCCATGAATACAGTAACTTAATTCTAACTGTAATTCCTATTGCTACAACTTGCTGTTAATACTGTGCCTTTGCCAGTATTATTACTCAATTCACTGTTAATACTGTCAGTCACCATTAATACCGTGCCTCCAGGGTAATCGTGCTCTCTTTCACTGAAGCTGTCAATAGCAGCACAAGGTGGCATGTTGGGCATCAGTAATAATACAGCACATCAGTACCCTAACCGGGTGACTGATATGGGAAAGCAGCAGCCTAACATGTCATTGATGGTACAGAAATCAGCGGGCCGGCCTCTCTGAAGGAGGACCTCCTTTCCTCCGCCGCCCCGCAAGATCCATCCGCCATCTTCTTGCGGGGCGGCCTCGGGGAGGACGGCAACCGCGCATGCGCGGGTGATGTCATTTACGCGACACCGGCTGCATCATTGATGCGGCGCCGCTTTTTACATGGCGCGTAGAATACACGACGCCGCTGCTAGCCCCCGGGGACGGGAGACTAGGGGGCTGGAAGCGGGCTCCGACACTCCGGTTTTCACTCTGCCGTCAGCACTTTGTCTCCATTACGGAGAATCGCGCCCACTCTCTTCCAAAAAGCTGCCGAGGCTGCGGTTCAAATAACTCCAAACTAAGGTCCAAGCAGAGCAACACAAATAACCCACACCTCCCCATCCCACCCACAACCTCCCCCCATCCCACCCACAACCACTTCCCATTCCCCATCCCACCCACAACCTCTTCCCATTCCCCATCCCACCCACAACCTCCCCCCATCCCACCCACACCTCCCCCCATCCCACCCACACCTCCCCCATCCCACCCACAACCTCCCCCCATCCCCCATCCCACCCACAACCTCCCCCCATCCCACCCACACCTCCCCCCATCCCACCCACACCTCCCCCATCCCACCCACACCTCCCCCCATCCCACCCACACCTCCCCCATCCCACCCACAACCTCCCCCCATCCCCCCATCCCACCCTCAACCTCCCCCCATCCCACCCACACCTCCCCCATCCCACCCACAACCTCCCCCCATCCCACCCACACCTCCCCCATCCCACCCACAACCTCCCCCCATCCCACCCACAACCTCCCCCCATTCCCCATCCCACCCACAACCTCTTCCCACTCCCCATCCCACCCACAACCTCTCCCCATTCCCCATCCCACCCACAACCTCTCCCCATTCCCCATCCCACCCACAACCTCCCCCCATTCCCCATCCCACCCACAACCTCCCCCCATTCCCCATCCCACCCACAACCTCTCCCCATTCCCCATCCCACCCACAACCTCCCCCCATTCCCCATCCCACCCACAACCTCCCCCCATCCCACCCACAACCACTTCCCATTCCCCATCCCACCCACTTCCCACTCCCCATCCCACCCACAACCTCTTCCCATTCCCCATCCCACCCACAACCACTTCCCATTCCCCATCCCACCCACTTCCCATTCCCCATCCCACCCACAACCACTTCCCATTCCCCATCCCACCCACAACCTCTTCCCACTCCCCATCCCACCCACAACCACTTCCCATTCCCCATCCCACCCACTTCCCATTCCCCATCCCACCCACAACCTCTTCCCACTCCCCATCCCACCCACAACCTCTTCCCACTCCCCATCCCACCCACAACCACTTCCCATTCCCCATCCCACCCACTTCCCATTCCCCATCCCACCCACAACCACTTCCCACTCCCCATCCCACCCACAACCACTTCCCATTCCCCATCCCACCCACAACCACTTCCCATTCCCCATCCCACCCACTTCCCATTCCCCATCCCACCCACAACCACTTCCCATTCCCCATCCCACCCACAACCTCTCCCCACTCCCCATCCCACCCACAACCTCTTCCCATTCCCCATCCCACCCACAACCTCTTCCCATTCCCCATCCCACCCACAACCTCCCCCCATTCCCCATCCCACCCACAATCGCTCTCTGAGATACATGATTTAATTCAATGGACCTGATGGGCTGGACGTCCTTCAGTTACATTCCTGGATCTTTTCATTTGCCTTATCTATTCGACACTGAATGTTGTGATGAAGAAGCTGAGTAAATGATCTCTTTACCCTGTGTCATGGGGTGAATATTTGACAATACCCGTCTCGGTCAATGAGTAAAGGGGCACTTTGATAAAGGGAGCAGAAATATTCACGCAATGCTCAAATTAAAAGTCAACTCTCGCGTTGATGTTTGTGCGACATCAGTGTTTCCACTGACAGTAATGTAAATGAACATGGAACATACAGTGCAGAAGGAGGCCATTCGGCCCATCGAGTCTGCACCGATCACTTAAGCCCTCACTTCCACCCTATCCCCGTAACCCCTCCTACCCCCTTTGGACACTAAGGGACAATTTACCCTGGCCAATCCACCTAACCTGCACATCTTCGGACTGTGGGAGGAAACCGGAGCACCCGGAGGAAACCCACGCACACACGGGGAGAACGTGCAGACTCCATACAGACAGTGACCCAAGCCGGGAATCGAACCTGGGACCCTGGCGCTGTGAAGCAACAGTGCTAACCACTTGTGCTACCCCGATATTGACAGGCCTCATCTAAAAGCAAAATACTGCAGATGCTGGGAAGCCTGGAATAAAAGCAGGGGTTGCTGGGCATGCTCAGTGAAGAGCGGGAGAGAACGTGTTCAAGTTTCAGGCTGATGACGTTTCAGCAGAGTTGCTACGAAATGTGGCCGACCACACGAGCGAAGGTTTTAGACACCAGGTCAGGCAGATTGTGGTCTGGGTGCAGAGTTGGGGAGCAGAGTAACGTCTGGATAAGAATGCTCGGAGTCTGTCGGTGAAGGGGGGGGGGGGGATTCTGAAAGCTCTGGCCAGTGTGGACTTACACCTGCCAATACACAACAGAGAAAGGCAAATACATGGCTTATAGCGTAGATTCCTGCGGATTATATCAGCAATCACCCCTTTTGTATTGAGACATTCTGCTGGTTGAAATCAGCAATTTCTAACAAGCTTAAACAAACGGAAATAGGACGATATCGATAACAAATCCCGAAGATAACACAGCGGATTGTGGCCAATTCAGGAAATAACTCAGCAGGTCGGTCAGCACCGGCGAAGCGAGAAACAGTCAATATTTCAGGTGGATGACCCTGCAACACAATCTGGAAGATAAAGGTTTATCAGTCGTTACAACCTGACACAGGGGCTGGGTCTCGCCCCACCGACCTTTCCTAAGCAGCTGCATTTCCAGCATTTTCTGCACTTGGAGGGT